>NC_034592.1:43118958-43137314 GCF_900095145.1 Mus pahari | reverse complement strand
TACACACACACACACACACTCACACACACATAGATGCAACAACAGTTGATTAAATGGAGAGTAGAAATGGGTATATATGAGGGCAGTGGAGTGGGGAAAAGACAAGGAGAAATGCTGTAATTTAAATGTTATATTTAAAGTAAACAATCACAAAAATGAATTAATCTCACTGAATACCCATCTAATTCAGTGATTTTTTTCTTTGCTTTGAGAATTATCTAAGTTAACTTACTAAATGTGATCTTCTGTCTTATTTTTCCATCAGATAATTCTTAGACTTCTGTGCCTTGGATACACTCCTACTTCGGTCATTACAATGACTCTCTGAACTCTATTATTATTTATGTGTCCATTTCTGAAAATAAATGCTAGTGTCATTAAATATCAGTTCACGATTCAAGGTTTGCAGTCCTAGCATACAGTATGTGTTCCTTAAACTTTTAGTGAGTAGGCAGGCATTGAATTTAATTAAGTTGAGGAATTGTTATGTTTTTCCATGAAGCTATACGCATTCTTTCTTCATTGTCTTCCAGACCGGTGACAGGTATTTGAAAGCTGGACAGGTTTAAGGGCACAATTTTTGAAATGAAGCAGAACAAAGTTAAATGATCCACAAGGAGATCAATGCCTGGAATTAGACCTTAGCAGCATGATGCTCAAACCAACATTCCACTATCTTCAGATCTACAATGATGCTGGAAACATTTGCTTTCTTTAACAGACTTAAGAAAATGAAGGCATGAAGCAATAATATACAATCTGTTATTATTATCAAATTGTTATCTCATTTAGCACAGTTATATCAATATCAATAAAATTGCATGTGTTTTATATTCATAAAATAGAATTAAAAAACTTGAAGTGAAGATATGGCTGAAATAAGATCAAGTATAAAATCTAATGCAAAAGAACTTTATATCTGCCTTTTCTAACTTTCATTGCAGAATAATTTTATTTATAAATTTGTATTATAATACAAGTACAGTTGGCAGTTAATTATGCTGAGTATCAGATGAAGACTTTCTTTTAAAAATGAAGATTCTGTTAGAAGGTATCATTCTAAGACTGACTTGAATAAATATCGACTAACACGTGCTTTTGCATAACACATTTCATGTAGCCTATCACTACTAACATGGACCCAAGGAGGAGCATTTTACATGATGTGCTTGCTTCTTTCAGGTAGATTAAGTGTAGATTGAACATGAGTTGAATTTTCAGATTTCAACAGTATTCTAAACTTATTGGTTAATAGCCTTCATAACAGGTACTTGTTTCACATATAATTTGACATTTTAGTTTTGCTGGTTAGGATTAGGCCCCAAGAATCTGCTTCTTTGGTCATGGAGACAAAAGTACATTGGTCAACTGTCTTCATATTGTCTTAGGAACGTGATAATTCAGAACACTTGAAGTTCTCTTCAGTCACTAGTTCAGGCTTTGCTCTTCAAATGCCTGCTCCCTGAGCAGAGCTATCTTTAATTAAAAATCAGATTTCTTTCTAAGGGTTGACCATACTAAACTGACTCTGTGTACCCTTTTTTCCTCATTATGACTTTTTCTATGCTTAACATCCTAAGCCTCCATATTGTCTTCCCTTAATTGACCAAGTTTCACCAAAACTTCAATCTAGTCACCTCCACTAGGGTTTTATCTTGAATGACTGTACCCAAGCCTCCACAGACTCTGCACTGAAATATCTGAACCCTTTCATGAGCATGGAATTCTATTAGAGTCTTCTTTTTACTGTTATGTCTCCCTAACTAGAACTAAAGATTTGGTGACCAAGTTCCTAGTTACTCTTTGTGATTTTGGTCTAGCACAATGTCTGTCTTATAGTAGATGTCTAATGATTGATCATTAAAGGATTAAAATGTCTATCATTATTCTATTCTTAATAGTTACAAAATTATTCAAACTTGAAGAAAGAAGATCCAATTTTATGTGGTCTGTATGTCTACTTTACATAAACAACTATCATGAATATTACATTTATTATCCAGAAGACATTATTAAATAACCTCTGTGTTTACTATTTTAATAGTTAGACTAGGAGCCTGAAATGTCTCAGTGGATAAAGGCACTTTTGACAGGCATTCACTTCTCAGGACAATCATGGTAAAATGAATAAATCAACTCACAAAAGTTGTTCTGACTTCCACAAGTGTGTACCTTAATACTTACATGCACACATGCACACACACACACACACACACACACACACACACACACACACACACAGCTAGAGAGAGAGAAGACAAACAAATGTAATAAAAGTAAAAGATTAATACATCTTTAAATAAACATGTAATATAATATACTATAAAATGTCTTCCTTATATTTCCAAGTCATTACTTTATAGATAATATTGTTAATTCAATTTTTATATATAATGGGCAATGTTAATACTTACAAAGTGTATGTAGATACATTGTTTTGGTTGATTTTTGTAAGCTTGACACAAGCTAGAGTTATCTAGGCAAAAGAACATCAGCTTGGAAAATTCTTCCATTAGATTTCCTATATGCTAGTCTGGAATATTTTAGTGATTATTGATAGACATGAAAGGATCTATCTTATTGTGGTGGTTCCAGCTCAGGCCAATGTTCCTTTTTGGTATAAAAAAGGCTGATTAAACTATAGGGAGCAAGCCAGTGAGCAACATTCCACCATGGTTTCTGTTTTCATTCCTGTTACTATAAGATTCCTGCCTTAGCTTCCCCTGTTGATTGGACTATAACTAATAAGCCAATCAAATACTCTCCTCCTCGTTACTATTGGTTATGACATTTGTCACAACAATAGACGCCAAACTACAACATGTGTCTTTTAGATAGTCATATGTGTGCAAGCACATAGCCATCTATATGCCTCTAGTTTTTATATGTGCCATTACATATTTAACCAGTGATTTGTCTGATTTCTTCTCATGAGGAAATATGCATGATACTACCATGGGTGTTCTTGAAAATAAATCTTTATGCAGTGAAGATGTTCTTGATTAAAGATATATGGATATTCAATAAATATTTCTGAATTAATCTTATGAAAGACTACAATAATTTCTACTGTCAACTAGAAAAAAAATGCATAGATTCCCACCGTCAGTTAATTTGTTTTTGTCAGATAATTTATATTTGCCGGATGGCAGATGATGTTTAATTAGCGTCTATTACATGTAAGCTAGCATAAGTATGGCTCACTAGGAAAGACTGATATTTCTGAGGCTCTTTGGTTCCTCTTTCGTTGTAAATATTTTTTTGTCTGTTCCTATCTATTTGGAAGTTCTACAAAAGTGTATGTTCACACTTTCAAGTCCAGCTTCCTACTCATTGCTCACACTCTGTTTCCCATGCCCCACATTTAAATTATCCTCACCTGTTCTTTAGAACTTATGTCAAAGATGTTTGCCTTTATACCATATCAGCTTTCAAATTTTGTCAGATTTGTCATCATGTGTGTCTATGGCAAATACACATTTTTAATACAAGTTCTTCTACACTGAAATAGTGTGTGTGTGTGTGTGTGTGTGAGTGTATGTACAAATGGCACTGTATTTAAACTTTTTAACTGCTACCTAATTGCTTGATCTGTTCTAGGATAACACTAAAAAAAGTACTGAAATGATTTTCATTGTCACCTTAGCGTACGGTGAATCTTCAGAATATTTTGTCTAATTCTACCCAGCCCTGAATTAATATAAATTATCAATAGAATTTATCTCTCTTAGAATTCTAATAATTTTTATTTTTGTTTCTTAAATAATCTATATTCAGATATCAGTTTTGTTTGAACTGTAGTTAAAACAAAATCTCTCTCTCTCTCTCTCTCTCTCTCTCTCTCACACACGCACACACACACACACACACACACACACACACACACACACACACCCTCCTTCCATTGCCTTCCTCTAAAGAAGAAAGGACCAGAAGGAAAGAGGAGAAATGTACTTGACCTCTTAGCCAAGTAGCTCTGTTTGGGGAAGTTGTACCACATTGCCCTTGTGAGGCTTACAGCCAAAGCCAAGCAGAGGTCTGAAGCCTTGGGACTAACAGTGTTATCATCAAAGGCCTAATTGTCTGCTTTCTTGAAGTTAGGGTTATTGGCAGCTGCCATTACCCCATCCGTGCTGCTGTCACCCAGCACAGCCAACCAGCATGCGCTAATTGCAGTGGCCTTTTCATCAAGTAAGATCATCCCACTATACACAAAGAGCTGTCTCTCCATTAGCACAGACAGTAGCCAGCCACATCAGCTGGGCTCCTTGAGTATGATTGGACTGTCATATTGTTATGATTTGTTCAAGTTTAGAGCATTTAGCAGATACCCTTTGCACCTCTCTTTGTACCTGAATACTATAACCTGACTGCCCCTATCATTTAAGAGGGTACTATAGCTTTTCAAAGTTCAGCAGCGCACAATTGCAGGCAGGCAACTGGTTTCTGACAAGAGATCAATACTGTCCTTCCAAACGCTGGAGTCAAGCTGCTGGGTCTGTCAGAGGGATGTGTGCTGTAATTGGATCATGGATGCTGAGAGTCATCTGAGTTTCCCTTCAGCACTGTCACAGCTGTCAGATGTCATCCCCTTGTACAGCTGTCACTGCAGGAGAGTTGGGGCTCTTTTTCTGTTCTAACCCAATGCAAATGTCCACTTAGCAGATGAATATTGAAGATATTAGACACTTCTTTATGCCTTTATGCAAAATAAAGATCTGTGTCATCTGTGGATTTCATGGAAATAAGTTGCAATTTATTCACTGTGAGAAAAGTGAAGTGAAGCCTGTAAAAATGAGAAATTATTTGGTTCAGGCTATTAAAAAAGGAATATTTTACAGAATAAACAACAATATACGTTTTGTGTTCTTGGATTGGATAGCCACCTAGTATTCTGTTATTTTTATATGGTAGTCTTATAGTTTGTGAATATTCAAATATATATGTATATATTATGCTTTATACATATTCTTAAAATGGGACACATCCTGAACTTAAGTTTTTTTAAGTAACTAAAACATACTGAAATGTATAAACACATTATCTGGCTTGAAGGGCACTGTGATGTCTTTTAAGAAGACCCGTTACATGGGCCGGATCAAAAATCAGGCCAAGTGCTCTCCAAAAAGTTTTCAAGACACAAAAATCAGGCTCAATGGAAAGCCGTGAGCCACAGATTCCTTTTTTATTAAATGTTTACACCTGAAAGGGAAAGACATGTCTATATTTTGGGAAAGTATATAACTTTTTATTAATTTTGATGTTTGCTTTAAAGGCCAATATTCAAATCAAGATATATTTTATATTGTAGGTATGTGTGTCACACATTAATACTCCTTAAGCAACCATGAATGGGTAACATATAAAATTGCAGAATTGCAGTCAAGTCACATATATTTACCACACATAGAAAAATAAAGAAGAGATGTTGCCAAAGTGGTTTCCGCAATTATACGTTTAATAAAGGAATTTTGCTATCCTGAGATAGATACCTGTGCCTCCCTTGACTGACTCCAGATAAATAAAATCTTAACTGGTGGCTTATTTTTATTTTTTTACTATTTCCTGGCTGTCTCCCTAAGCTGATGTCAGAATCGTTTTTGGATGGCCGACAGGGTAATTTTTGCTCTGGGTGGCTGACTTCCTTTTTTCGTGAGGTCTAGACCACACAGCGCCTTCTCTGTCAAACAGGCAGCCTGCTCTGGTCCCACTGACAGGGTAGCATGAACCTTATTTTCCAATATCTGACCTTAACATCCTGTCACCCACCATGGGACTCACTGGGTCAGCCTCTCAAATATCCAAACTTTTTGCCTCTGTCTGGCATTATGAGGTGACCTCACCTCATTTGTGGCAGCTCAAGTTTTTGAAGCCTAAAATTAGTGGCTGCCAAAATCAAAATAGACACTTGGTCCCCATTGCAAGGCAATGGGGGATGGGGAGCAGAAATCCAGAATTCTCATCATTTTCTTAAAAGATGGCCATTATTTTAAATGGTTATAATATGATGATATATATTTTTAAGATAGGAAATATTGTATTTTCCTTGGTTTATTTAGTACTCCTCCCACACCCCAAGATGTAATTTAACTAATTATTTATTTATTTATTTATTTATTTATTTTTAATGGAAACAGGAGAACAGTCTTAGAAGAACTAAATTGACTTATCACTTTAAAATTAATCACTTAGAGATCAAATCCTGGTTGGCGAACACAGGAATGACAAAATCATCCTCAATAGTTACTCAGTTAGAAATAGAAATAAATGGAAAAAATTAAATGTAATTTTTAAAGGTTATTCTTCTGTGATGACTGTGAACTTTATACTTGAACTGTGAACTGCAGTTACTTGAGTGTGTGTCTTTTTTTTTTTTTTAAGTATGGTTTATGGCTAATTACATCAGAGATCCAAAACAGTCACTTCTGCATTTGCATTAATAATGGTATCACAAGACCACATGGAAGTAGAAGGTAGATTAAAGGTTGGTTAAGTATCAAACTGTGTTCCATATGTAAATTTATAGCAAAGATGTACTGCACAAGATGGCTTACTTGCTTATTTATCAGAAATACTAAGTAAAATTAAAAATTCACAACTGTGGTTTATGGGATTTTAAATGAATCTGATCTCTCTTTTAGGCAGGGCAAATAAGTGTTTTGTGATGTATTATTTTATATATATATATATATATATATATATATATATATATATATATAAATATATAAATATATATATATAAAAGACCATCGTCATGGCTCATTTAATTTTGCGAGTGAATGATCTAAGATTAACTACAGACTAGTCAGTGCAGTTTAAAAGCTAAAAGCAATTTCCAGCTATAGATGGTAATGCCACATTCAGTCCACAACCGGATGACTCTAAATGACTGAGCTGTGAGGTCTTTGTATATGACCACAGGGCCTGATAAAGCCATAGGAACACGGTAAAAGCACAAAAAATAGTTCCAATTTATTTGGTGCCATCACCTTAATGAGATTAATAGAGACATGTTCACATACCTAATTGGTAATTTTGTTTTAACTGGTAATGAAGGATTAAAACTTCAGGCAACAGGCTCCTTGCTGGATGGGGGTTTTAAAAGGAAGGGATTTTTATTATTATTATTATAAAAGGACACAATGTGCCACTCTAAAGTTTATAACGTTTCTTTCAAAACCATGAATACACTGAAATGTGTACTTTAGAGTGTTGCTATTTTATGAGGAAGTGTAATTTTATAGCCAGTCATACAATATGGCTTTTATTTACCAGAGACCCTTTTCTAGACAAGATCACTTAAAACTAATATTTCTGGGGACACAAGCTCAGGCCCAACAGCACTGACCACTCTAATACTGTGAAACTGAGTAGACAGCTTGTATTTTAGTTTATTTTAGTTTATCTCTGACAGACCAGAGACTGCCTGCCCCACTTAATACCACAACAGCACCCCAGTAAATAAACCCTATTTGGGGGAACTTCACCTACATGTTCTCCCCTCAAAGTGAGTGCAGTTGTAACCCTTTCAAATGCTAACATTATTAAGCCTGCTGCCAAAACCCAACTGCTCAGCCTAAGTCATTAAAATTTAATTATAAGGGGGCAGCTGAGCCCAGTTGGAGTTTTGAATGTGTGTGTGTGTGTGTGTGTGTATGTGTGTGTGTGTGTGTGTGTGTGTGTGTGTGTTTAAACTAATAAAAACAAAACCAACCAACCAAACCCATAGGCCTCTGTCCCTACTAGTCCGCTGAAGTATATTTAAATAAAATTGTCCATTTGATCAGCATTCAGCATGCTACAAAAGTCTCACGGTGAGACATACATTGGTCAGTACTCAGCCATTATCAACATAGAGCAGGCCCCGTTTTATCACGTTTTATCTTGCCATTGTTGGTAGTGCAGTGTGTAGCATGTCTCTGGTGTACCGTAAATCCTAAAGTCCAAGACCTGTACCTTCTAGCACCAAAGAAAGCAGAAGTTTTCAGGATTTTGTTTTCCCCATAGAACCAGGGTCCCATGCTAAGGTATCTTTCTACATAGGGGCGAACATGGCAGTAGGAGGATTTGATCTTTCAGGTTCTATCAGAAAGCGCTTGAAGAGGGCTCTGGCTCGTGATGCTGTGTGGTTTTAAGATACTACCTTCCCAGAGAATGAAGACAGAAATATATTTTACATTTCCTGTCAGATTGAACTTTAAGACACCCTGACTGCTTTCTCTAAATTTAAACACCACAGCCCAAATGGCAACAAGCAAGCTTTGTTCAGTTCCCGTGGTGTGGCGTTTGTTTCAGTGCTTCATTGATTCTGAGGAAGCTGAGGCTGGCACTGGGAGCAGGGCTCTGGAATCACGCTCTCTCACTGCAGCATGTCAAGCCATTATATCGGGGGACTAGAATGTCACTGTGGTCTCAATGGTTCGTCAGCTGAAGGATATGGTTAACAAATGTAAAACCAAACTTCAGAGGAACTGGTTTTCTGTGCTAAGTGATCTGTATTCCCTCTGAATTTACTTTCCCCTAACCCCGTGAAATTAACAGTACTTTCTGACATTCGACCCCCTGACCTCACACATAATAAGAATTTAAAAAGCACCATGCATGAGTGTGTCTCCGTAATGCAAAACTGGGAAAAATGACCATGTCACAGTTTTATTATACAAAACCTTCTCAATCTCCATTGCATGCTTCGTATATGAGCACTCGGTTTCAAGTTATTATAAAGAAAAACACAATTTTGAGAGTAATAATTCACTGCTCATGACTTTTATAGACAATAAATTGTAGCAAATACATATTGCTACCAAAAAGCTTTGTACTCCATTAATGCAGATATTTACCAAGATAAGTGTTAAAAATAGTATGCCGGAGGACTGACTGATGCTTCAAAGGAAGGGGCTTTCCAGGGAGCCGGTTGCCAAGGGTGCAAGCGCATGCACAGTGTGCAGGTCTCGGGTTTAAGAAGCAGAAGCAGGAAATTACGTGGAAATGATTTTGTGTTATCAGGCTCAGGGTATGACAGCATACAAGAGTAAGAACAAGGTGCTATGTGGCTTTTTCTTCACTGTGAAGTAAAGATTGGCAGCTGGAAGTAAGGCTTACAGACGGACCTGCACACAGCACCTCTTCACCCAGGACTCATAATCACTACTCAAAGGAAAACGCATTTACCAGGGAAAAGCGGCTGTAGCCATCAGAAGTGTGCTTAAAACACCACTTAAATATCACTTTATACGCTATTACCTGCAAACTGTGGCTTCGTATTAAATTATACTTGCATAGGCTTTTGCCTCGCCGCTGATAATGCTTTTGAGGTTGCATTGGTGAAGAAGAATTTAGGCTGCTTTGCAAGAGACGTGACCAGAATATTCTACACAGCTGACAGTGACAGGGTGAAAAATTGCAGAACTGTACTTTCTTTCCTCATATAGATTGTAATTTTAATTGTCATTGTGGCCCTTCTGTTTTAATTATGGGACTTCTTTGATATATACCAGGACATCATATTGAATGAAAATATGGTGCTATAATAGTCTCTTTATAATTAATGACCACATGTAGATCTTGGTGCATAAAAGGGAAGGAATAAATGAACAATTTATTTAACTAGGTTTTGGATTTCTTTCTGTCTTCCAGAGAATATAAAATGATCCCAGAGCTTCTGAGAGTGTTTGATGTTAAGAGCTGTACAGAATATTGAATAAAACGACTTTAGGCCAGGTTGCAAAATGCAGTCTATTTAAAATATTTTCTACTTACAATCAGAAATATTTACCTACTTCTTACATTATTTTAAAAACATCTTCTCATGAACAAAAGATCAAAACTCTTTTATAAATACATTTTAAATATAATGTTCTTGAACAGCTTATACTTACCATAGAACTAATTTTTGTTCACACAAAACCACTCCAAGATGCTTACTTGTGACTTCTGACTTATTTACTCACACCAAACTGGGAAAAAAAATAGTCTTTAAAGTTTTGCTTTCAAAATACTGTAAATCAGAGCAGCAAGTCTTTTCCCCTGAAGTAAGAATAAATTTATCTCAGTTACCACTCCTTAACAGACGCTCTCTTTCAACAAACCCAAAATAAGTAGTCTATTCAAATGTAATTAAAGTCCCTGAAAACTGTGAAGAGGAACCAGAAAACACTAGCCAGGCTATAGCTTTAACACTGTTCTCTAACTCTCAAATAACCGGTTTACCATATAGACTACTGTAGCATAAACATGCTGGGCTCATATACATTTCAAGAGAGCCAGGCCTCTGTGGATTTCTGGAAAGCAGACCTATTTGTCCGGGGTCTGTCACTGTAAAGCAGGAAAATGCCCTGTGACAAGCTACTGCTAATTTTATTGTGGCACGGAGTCCTGTGCATGCGTTCTCCTCAGTGTATGCTGTTCAATTGCAGAGCAGGATGAAATTGGATCGGCAGAGACAGGGACTACCCTGGGGTCAGCTGTGACCATGCCACTTCTATGTGATGTCTAGTTGGGGTGATGGTGTGTAAATAAACGTAGAGAATTGCAAATCTTGTCATGGCCAAGCAGAGCGGCTCAAGCATTTAAAGATGGTTGCCCGCAAACCTAACTGGAAGGTGCTTGCTGCGTGGTGGCTGGGGAAACGCTGCATGCCTTGGCCTCTCTTGCTCCTGACATATCTAAGAGCGCTGACCCAGCACTGTGTTGCTGAAGGGATTAATCACTAATTTTTTTTTTTTAAATCATAGTGAAAATTCAAGTAATAAACTAATCATATTTGAATATTGTGCTTTTAAAGCTACCATCCTGACACTGGAACTTTATATTTATATTATGGTTCTTTGATTTATTTGTTCTTTTAATGAGATGAAGCATCATCATGTCCTACTGTTTATAGAATTCAGCACACTAAAGTCCTATGAGTTCTTGTCATTATTATGAACTTTTCTAATGTTAGAAAATAAAATATTATAGAATTCACATTTTCTGCTTATGAATCTAATTTTATTTAAATACTACTTACAGTACTCATTAAAATACACTTAGCTTTTCCTACCTACAACCAAGAAGATGTATTTTTAACCACTTTTACATTTACACATAGCTGTTTCTCTGTTACTTTTCCCACATGACAATTACCTTTCATTACAAATTTATAAAATCATTTACATTTTAGCAGTTTAAATGTTTCTGCTGACATTTTGTAACTATTACCCTCTTCTAGAATGGCATATGCTCAGGCAGTTAATAAAAAATTAAATGGAATAGCAGCAGCCAAGGTGAAGCTTTGCATCAGGGCGCTATCCACATCTCTGAAAATACCATCTTTGTGTTGCAAACTGTGAAGTGAGGTTAGGGCTGTGCCAATATGTGTATTTGTCACAACTGTCGCAGAGACCACGAACTAGCCAATCACATAGCCCTTAATTAGACAGTTATATTTTGCTTTTTAGAAATTGTCTTCATGTAAAATGGTATCTAAGATTCAAGAAACGTGCTGAGAGCTAAGAGGGCAAAGAATGCCAGAGATTAGAAAAAAAAAAAAAGCACATTAGTTTCTCTGAAGCTTTATTAACTGCTGCATGATTCATTTAATACAAAAATATACGTCCTAGGAAAGATATTTATAAATGTTAACAGGAGAGAAATGTAGTTAATGGATTAATGAATTTGGGATACACTGAATTAAACATTTCTATGATACTAAATGTTTTTATGTAGATTTTGAAATTATAAATTAAAAATTACAGAAGCTGATCTTTCAAAGGGTGAAGCTATTAATTCCTGCATCCACAGTTATGACTCTGGCATCATCTGCAATTCCATTTATGCTATTTACCGCTGAAAATAAATTGTGTAGATTTTGTTAAAGACAATAATTGCTTTGGAGTTTTCAATTTCTGGAAACAATGTTATATGATAGGTATCTACATTTTTAAAAAAGGAAATACAACCTTTATCATGTTCCAAGCAAAATTATTATATTTTAAAATATAATTTTAATTTCTTATATAACTACAACTTATACAACTTATATAACTACAAAACTTTTTGTAAATAATAAAACAGACAAGAATATATTAGCAAATTATTGCTAGGGTTGTATGTTTTCTATATTTATGAAACTACATACAAATCTGTTCTCACTGACTTAAATTTTGTTTTTTTGCAAAGGAAATTAATATTATACTTACCCTCTGAATAATAAATTATTACATTTTTACACTGTTTACCAGTAATATTTCCTGTGAATAGAACTATGATGAATTTTTTAATCTTCCATATAGTAAAGCAACACAATATTTTTAAATTAGCATAAGTGTTTCTTAAACAATAAAAGTTTAAGACTAATTACAATAGGAGTAGACATGTTTCTGATTCTTGAGCTTAATGGTGAGTAGTTCTAAAATTTCTAATACAGGAAACCTATAGTCTCAAAGACCACTTTAAAAGAATCAGTCACAAATTCTAAGATGGAAGAAATTTGATTTGTTTGTGTTTGTGTCTATTGTTTATAACAGTAGAAAATCCATGTATTTTGTGAGCAAAACAAAAATATCTAATTTCGGGTTTCCATGCATGGTTCACCCCTTTAAGTCTTTACTCAAGAGGCACGTCATAGAAGTTTTAACAGTCATTGTATATTAACCTTGCCTGTGCGGTAGGAGGCCAGTCATCTGATGAATTTACATGCAGCTGGATGAAAATGCTATTTGGAGAGAGATTGAGAGTTTATTTGATTAAATCCCTTTCTCTACCACCTTGACCTCTTTCTTGTGAAATAATCAGAACTGTTTAGCAAGAATATTCGGGCATTAATAATGAATTGCTTTTGAGCTGACTCCTTCTGCACTACAACAAACCCATTGCTGCCTCTGCCTTTTCCACTTATTTTTTAAAAGTAGTGCTTTATGAATGAATACTAAGATTAAAAACTACAAGAAGTACATCTTTGAGGAGTTTTGCTTTGTGGTGGTAGGCCTTTTATGAATCCTCCATACTGATTTCTGTCATTTTATCTACTTCTCCTGAATCTTCCCACACAAATCTGCCTATAGATCAGGAATACTCTTTATTACTACACACTTCAAGGTGATGGTATGAAAATCATATCTTTCTCTTCACCATTCCAAAGAATGACTTGAGTTATCAGAACCTTATAATTATAAATAATAGCATTTTCCTAGATTCCAGTATGTGTGATGGCGGTGGTTGTGGTGGGGAGTCCAGGGATGTGCATGTGTTTGTGTATGTATACTTTTCTTCCATTTTTCCCTAATTGTGACACATTAAATCACATTTAAACCAATTGGAGATCTTTGTATTTATATGTCATCTTGGATTTTTTCACCTTTGAAGGAAGCAAAACAAACCATTTGAAAATTAAATTAATCCTCTACCTCACATGCCTCAAGACCTAAAACAGAGATTTAGGTTGATTCCATGTTTACTGTCTTCTGAGATTCTGGAGAAGCAAGGAGGAACAGCTACTGATGCCACGCACTTTAAATAGGGTTGAAAAAGTAAGTTTTCTCATCCATTGTGTCCTGGATGGTTGAAATAGAAGCTTGGTATCCTAAAAATTGAGAGGTAAAATTTATTCTCCACATGTCCCTGAGGCGTTAGCTGATGAGCCCTCGCTCTTTTGGCAAAGAACACTGCACGGTGTTGGGAAACTAAAATAACTTTCAGTGAAGTAGTGGGAGCAGGAAATCCTTAAGAGTACAATGCTATCATTGCTGGCCCATTTAGTGTACTTGAGAGAGTTGAGTCTTTTATTGGATAGCAGATTTCCTGTATACCTACACTGCTATACTGTCACTCATTAACAGTATCTTGTCCTCATACTTAAATTATGCTTCATTATAATTTGTTTCATAATAACACGCACTTCACTGTAATATGTAAAATGCTTGGCTTTCATGAACAACTCTATGAAAAAGCCATACAGTAGCTCATTTGCATTTAGCAATTATATTACATTACAATATATTAAGCTGCAGAAAATCTAATCTAACATCATAATTTAAAATAATAATTTCCAGTGCTTTACAAGTAGGATACAAGTCAGGTTACAATACATATTGAGTTCTTTCTCTGTTGGATAAAACAGAATTGGTTCATTTTCTTTTGCTTCAAAAGTACCCAAGAAAGATTTAATTCTTTAATATGGAGAATAATATTATATTGAGAGATGAAGCTCATTTGCATTGTTCACAGGTAGGCAAAATTTGTGTCTCTTTGTCATAATCTGTTCTGTTTTTTGTATCCACTTATGTATTATATGTAAAACTATGGACAAAATTTATTAGTTAAATAAAAGCAATTATATTGTGAAATTTACTTCTCCCATTTTTTAAAATGTTTAAAATTATTACTAAATATCAAATTATTATTTTTTTTCTAGACAGGGTTTCTCTGTATAGCCCTGGGTGTCCTGGAACTCACTTTATAGACCAGGCTGGCCTCGAACTAAGAAATCTGCCTGCCTCTACCTCCCAAGCGCTGGGATTAAAGGCGTAAGCCACCACTGCCCGGCTTTTATTTTTGAAGCCTAGGATTTTATAAAAATAGTTAGAAAGCAAATATGATGAAGTAGATTTTTGGATAGTATTTTTAAAATATTGATATAGGTGCATAAAGAATTATGAAATGGCACTGTAGAGAAAACATTAATCATATATGCTACTTTTGAAGAGAACCTGAGTTCAGTTCCCATCATCCACACTGGGAGACTCATAGGAGCTGAATCTCTAGTTACAGGGGATCGGCTCCTGGACTCACGTGTACAAGCACACATTCATATATGTATGGACACATAGTAAAATAAAATAAATCTTTTGAAAGCATAATTTAAAATAGACATAAAAATTTCCAAGGAAGTGGGGTATGCAGCTAATTATAAAATGTACACAAAGGCAACACAATCTTCTTCCCTTGCTACATTCTGATATGTACATAGGGAATGATTGTGTGTGTGTGTGTGTGTGTGTGTGTGTGTGTGTGTAAGCTGTGATGTAAGAATGAAATTAGAGGCATAAAATAAATTAAAATCAAAGCACTTAATATTAGCAGGGGGTCAGGACATGCTGAATTTTAATTACCATCAGTGCTGGCTATCTTTATGACAACTTGACACCAGCTACAATCATATTGGAGGTGTAAACCTCAATTGAGAAAATGCCCCCACCAGATCTGCATGCAGACAGACTTGTGGCACATTTTCTTGATAGATAATTGATGTGAGTGGGTCTAGTGCATTGTGGGTATTTTCATCCTTTGGGAAGTGGCCGTGGGTATGTAAGGCAGCCTCCATGATCTGTGGAGAGCAAGCAAGTACCAAAAGTGGCAATCCACCATGGTCATTCAGTACCTCCCTGCAAGTTCTTGCCTTGAGTTTCATCCCCAGCTTCCTTAGAATTGTAACCAAAATCCAATGCTTCCTCCAAAAGTGGGCACTGTATTATCATAAGAATAGAAAATTGAAGATATCTTCTTGGTTGAATAGTTTCTACTCTGAAATAATTGGTATTCTGGTTGTATAGGGAAATATTGAAAGGGACAATAAATTTTACTTGTTATGATAAAAACTCATGAAAGCAAGTTCTTAATAAATAGGGGAGAGAGGACATTTAGGGGAGGCATACTGGGGAGTGAGAAGTAAATAAGAAATATGAGAATATGTCTACACCCTGAAAGGAAGTTTTCATTGTGACCGAATAAGGAATGTTGCTTTACGATGCCTGGTGTAGATGAGCAGATATGGTGTATAGGACCATGCTTCTGAGAAGCAGACTACAATCTTCGTCTTTTGCTTCTTCCTTTTTCCTTCCTCCTCTTTCTCCTCATTTCCTTTTCTCAGAAGAGGACATTTTGCTGGTTTTGTAAAGTATGGAGTAGAGAGGACAGACAAAAAGGAGAAATTTCTATTCTGACTGAAACTAAGTGAATCTTTGGAGACAGATTAAATCAGCTTTTAACGCCAGCAAGAATATTGTTCACTTGCAAGGTATGCCTTTGGCAAGTTGCAGAAGATCCTTCATGAGGTTTGCCTTGCATGGCTCTCATTTGAAGTAGAGGTCAGGAATGAGAACACTAGATAATAATTCATACAGCTAGAACACTCAGCAACCTGTCACTCTAGATTACATAAATTAATAGAAGGGTGTATTAAACTCCTAGAGTAACCACTTAGGTTTCTCTTTATTTTTTTCCATGAGCAAGCTTTTATTTTGAAATAAAAAATCTTTATTTCAAAAAGCCATCCTAGATCATTGGGTATATTTATGTCTGAGACAATAAGGAATCAAAATATTGATAATCAGATTCTATATTTTTGTATGTGATACAAATAAACCATTACAAAGTTCATTTGTTTTGTTCAACTATATGGTCTTAAGCTGAATATCTGCCCTTGAGTACAACTTTTTTGTTTCTTCTGCCAAAAGCAGCTTTACACTATTTAGATTCTATGATCAAGACATATATATATATATATATATATATATATATATATATATTAAAATAATCTAGAGTGATGTTCTTAAGAGGCATACCTTATGTTTATACCACAAAATTTTGTTTCTTTTAATTGAAAGTAATGCCTTTTTATTACTCTACACACTTCTGAGGCATAAATTAAATGTGATGGTAGATAATCAATGACTTGGAGCACATCATTTTAGAAGATGACTTATTTTACATGCTTGCTATTTTATATTACTTAGTCTTCCTTCCTTCCTCCCTCCCTCCCTTCTTTCCTCCCTCCCTCCCTCCTTCTCTCCCTCCCTCCCTTCCTCCCTCCTCCCTCTTCCTTCCTTCCTTCCTTTCTTCCTTCCTTTCTTTCTCTTTCTTTCTTTCTTTCTTTCTTTCTTTCTTTCTTTCTTTCTTTCTTTCTTTCTTTCTTTCTTTCTTTCTTTCTTTCTTTCTTTCCAAACTCTACATTAGATGCCAGGAATTATAGCTCAGAAACAATTATAAAAGAAAAAAATAAGTTATGAATGAGGTCTAAGGTCTCTGCTGTTTAATTATTCAAACACTTAGGATTTCATATGCTGAAACATTATGAGGTTGACATGGCTTTATCACATTTTGCTTTATCTAAAACTTTTATTTAGGGAGGGGGTGTTGAGGGATGACTCAGCACTTAACAGCATGTTCTGCTCTTCTAGCAAATGTGGATTTGATTGTTAGCACCCACATGGCAGCTTACAATCTATTTTCAGGGGATCCAATGCCCTTTTATGTCCTCTGATGAGATAAAACATACACATGCATGAAAGGAAAACACCAGTACATATAACATAAATAATATAAAATATTAAGGATTTAAAAATTGATTCTGTTTTTTAGAATTACATACATATATTGAAATTAACATACATTTAAAATTCAACAATGTCTTTAGACAATAGCTCTTTTAACATTATGTGACAAAGTTTTTACATCACCTATGCAAATACCTCCAGCTAAATCCGAGTGTCCAAATATAATTCTGTGTAATTTATTTTGTGGTATTATCTACACAACATAGTAGGTAATCCTCCAGGAGAGAGATCTGAGGGCTGGATTATACATCAGAGGTCAGAAACATACTCTCAAACTGCATTAGTTTCAAGAAAAAAATTAGAAGCAAGGGTATAAGCTTATTACTGTCAAATCCATTCCTTATTTAATTTTGCAGAGCAAAATGTAATATATGTGGTTTAGTGTTCATTTTGACTCTCTGGTAAGGCAAACATACTTTGTAAAAGGGACGAAGTTTTTAGTTTGTGGCTCCTTCTGATAGTAGATACATGTTTCATTTTTTCAACACAATATTTAATCTTCTTTCTTGGATTCCTTACCCCATTAGGTTTCTCTAGTGTGCTCAGGGCAGAAACTATACCTAACTATTAGTAAGATACGATATAATCTACTGATCCCAGTCACGGGTTTAGTCGTGGGATCTAGCCTGGTGGAGGAAAGAAGAATCCAACACAACTTGGAAGATGGTGCTGCTATGAATGGAATTAGAAAACAGGTGACCAATAACAAAACAAGATTCCATTTTACTTTTAACTTGGAGACAGATGTTTGCTTTAAGAGAATAGTTTGGCTACAATTACAGAAAGAAATCCACAAATCAGGCATAGAGAAGTAGACAAGTGATAAGGTGTTCATGGGCTTCATGACAATAGCAAAGATTTCGAGGTAAAGGAGGAAATCTTAAAGAAAGAGATGGGTTAAGAAAGAAAATGAATTTGTTAATTGGAAACTATCCCTGTGCCCTCTAGTAAGTCTGGCTAAGGGTTTATCTATCTTGTTGATTTTCTCAAAGAACCAGCTCCTGGTTTGGTTGATTCTTTGAATAGTTCTTTTTGTTTCCACTT
>NC_034592.1:42732229-42735182 GCF_900095145.1 Mus pahari | reverse complement strand
CGAGATATCAGCTTGGGACAGTCAGGCACTGGTGGAACCTCTCCAGAGACAGCTATAACTCGCTTCTTTCACCAAGCACGTGCTGGCATCCATAAACCTTTCTGGGTTTGGTGATTGTATAAGGGATGGATCCCCAGATAGTACAGTCTCTGGATGGTCATTCCTTTGGTCTCTACTCCACACTTTATCTCTGTAACTCCTCCCATGTGTATTTTGTTCCCCCTTCTAAGGAGGACTAAAGTATCCACAGTTTGGTCTTCCTTCTTCTTGAGCTTTATATAGTCTTGGAATTGTATCTTGGGTAGTCCAAGTTTCTGGTCTAATATCCACTTATTAGTGAGTGCATACCATGTGTGTTCTTTTGTAATTGGGTTACCTCACTCAAGATGATATCCTCCAGATCCATCCATTTGTCTAAGAATTTCACAAATTCATTGTTTTTAATAGCTTAATAGTACTCCATAGTATAAACGTACCATACTTTCCGTATCCATTCCTCTGTTGAGGGACATTTATCAACTTGTTCTATGAAACTACATGTTTTCTAAAAGGCTTAGAGAACATATACCAAGTACCTCTCCTCCTTCCCTTTGTGTTTGCCATTTAAGCCATTTTATACTATGTTTTACCTGTGATAAAGTTAGAACTCCTTGAAATGGTATAACTACCTCCTGATGAGGCTAATGTGAGGGGCCAAGATTTTGGTGAAATTATTTTTACATCTCCTCTAGTGTTTACTATTCCTCCAATTTCAATATTATCTATGAACTCCTTTAGTTTTGGTCTTTGATCATCTACAAAAGTTTACCAATATATTTGCTTCTTTGCTTCTTCTGTTTTTGTTTGTTTGTTTATCTATTGAACTTACCTTGACTTTGATATCTCTGATTTTTTATGTTTATCTTTAGAGAAGTGTCGCTTAATTATTTTGTGCATGAATATCACTGTTGTTGCCCTGATTTGGCTGGTTGGAATTTGATATTGAATCCTCCAAGAGTTCTTCCTGAGCATTGTTCAATAAGGGGTTACCCTATTTGTCTTTTGCTGATGCATATTGATTAGCCCAGTATGAACCTTTGCCACACCTTTTGTATATTCTAGAAGGCCTAGACCCTCTTTTGGAATTATTTTGGTCCATCTTATCATTCTTTGTGAAATAATCTTGTTCACTATAATAAAGACAGTTGAAATTTTAGATTTTCTTTAAATCTTTAGAGGTCACTTCTCCTATTAAATTTATATCATATGAATGAAATCCAGTATCAATCATGTTTCTAATTTATTCTTCTATTGGTGTTGATTTTTCTTTTAAGGCCTTGATCACTTTTTTTTTTTTACATTCAGCATTAGCATTTTTAAAATATAAAGATTCAATTCATGCTTTTATAGCTAGTGGATTTGATACACTTTTATGTAGACTTCAAGTTAATCTTTGTAAAAAAAAAAGTCAGTGAATATTTCTTTAGGACCTTGAAGAATCTGAGTAAACAATTGAACTTTTTTCCTCTTTCTTCAACCTTGTCCCAATTGTTTAAGGATGGAATGTGACATATGCCAAAATTGCCATGTCATATACTGTACCTCAGCATTTTGACCTTCACCTAGTAGCTGATCTTGAGAAATATAGATACCTATGGCCCTGTTTTTCTCTTCTATCTGTCTAGCCTCTTCTTTCCACGTGAATACCATTGTCATTCTGGACCAAGGTCTAATTTGCTCTTGTCATATCTTTTCAGTTTTGGGGGATTATTTTATTTTGAATCATCCAAGAAATTAGTATTTGTTTCATGAATGGTAAATGCATTCCATATTTTATTATACTTTCTTTAAATTTTCCCAGTTTCAGTGCACCTATAGATTGTCACACATATTCTTCATATGATTGATCTTCAGCATTTCTGGAACTTGTTATGTATTAAAGAGCTAAGCTAAGTTTTGTTTTCTAAAAATATTTTGCTGACTATCTTAATTTTGATTGTATGGTGGTATATTAGGCTCTGACTGCCTAATTTTTCTGTCTCTATCTTAGTATCTATTTCTTTATTTATAGTTCTTTCAAATTTTCCTCTTAGGGTTGCCTCAAGTTTTCTTCTAAAGCCTGTCTCTGTTTTTCATGTTTTTCTTTTTCTTGCAAAGCCCTTTTCTTTGTGAAGGTATGGACAACCACCATGATTACTAAGATACGTGTTATCAGCATGGTAATATCATAATTAGTAATGTATCCATCTCAGTGAAGTCATTTACCTCTTTTTATTTTGTTCATATCTTTGAAACATTTAAAAGAACATTTATATAAATTCTGAAACTACTGCTATTGCACCTCTAATTTTATATTACTTATTTCTTTAATGTTACCAATTTCAAATTATTAATATTTATGCAATGGATTTTCATGTATACTCTTTCCCCTTTTAGCATGAAAACATGATTTTAAATAATTTTTACCTGGTCAGAAATTTAGTTGTTTTGGATTTCTTCTATATTTCTTACGTCAGTATGTGTTTGGCTTCTGCTTCTGCTTCCTGCCCTGGGATTCATCATGTTCTTTTGTTTTAGTTCACATGGAGAGGTGCTTCTGACTCTCTGGAGATGCTTCAGCAGTTCCCAACCCCTTCCCCATTTTGGGAAGATGGTGGGCTCAATAGATGGTGGCTTCTGTAGCCAGCACAACAGGCTAACAGTGTTGTATTTTACAAAAAGGAGCCAAGATAGGTTTTGAAGAACCAGATATGGTGAAGTGGGAGGGATGTCTTGGTGGGCCCATGCTGAAGCATCCCTTCCCACTGAGGTTCCAGACATAAAATGGGATTATTTATTTTATAGAGTTTATTTAGGGACATGGGTAGGAAAGGAAGTTGGGAAGAGAGTAGAGACAGAGACAAACAGATACATACACACACACAAAAACTCAGAGAGAGAGAGAGAGAGAGAGAGAGAGAGAGAGAGAGAAGAA
>NC_034592.1:42725871-42732204 GCF_900095145.1 Mus pahari | reverse complement strand
GAGAGGAGAGGAGAGGAGAGGAGAGGAGAGGAGAGGAGAGGAGAGGAGTGGCTGGCCAGGAACATGTGGAGAGATGGGGGAGGGGAAGGGGAGAGAGAGAGAAAGGGTCAGGGAGAAAAGAGTCAGAGGGAAAGAACAGAGTAAGAGGGTGAAGAAGGGCCAAACAGTCCTTTTTATAACAAGCCAGGCCTACCTGACGTACCTAATTGTTGGGTGGAGCATAAAAGGAATGCTAACAAAGAGGAGCTTCCTGCCAAAATTCCTGAGATATATGCATTTTAGTATTGGTCTAGCTCTCTGGGCTTCAGGTGTTTTTCCATGATGTTTCTGTTTATGGCTAATCCCCCTTTTCTTCTTACCTTCTCCCCTCCCCTGGCTGGAAGAAGCCCAGCCCTATTCTGTCTTCTTCTCAGCCATTGGCTGATAAGCTTTTGTTGATAAGTCAGAGAATAAACAGAGGGCAATATTTAAACAAACTTAAGATGGAAAATTCTTAGAATAAGCATTAAAGTGCGATACGCGGATTACAGCAAGATATGAGTGCAAGTAAATCAGCATTGAAATAATACAAGGATGACTTTACACAGTGCACAGAACCATGCTTACAGGTTCTTACATGCTTACAGGCTGTTCTTGCCTTGTGTTTAGAATTTTGTGAGATGCTATATAGCTCTTCAGGGGAACATTGTCATCACAAATGGCAAAATTTTATCTAAATTCTAATTTAGAAATTAAAATTATTAAATTAAATTTAATTATATATGCATATAATGCATTTACATGTCTTATGGATAGTTTTAGGTAGATAGTAAATAGTATACATTTTATTGTTATTTTTTTCAGTCATCTTTACTGTTATTTTGCACATCTTCTTCCTTTTTCAATAGTATCTTATTCCTTCCCACATTAAAACCCCATTTACCTTATTTTCTCTATTAGATCAGTCAAAGCTTGCTAGCCCCCTGTACTCCTCTGCTGTATTTATCTCCTCCCTCAAGGATCCCTCCTTTCACCTTTCCCAATCACATCACTTGTACCCTGCTTTTCCCTTCTTTATGGCTCCCCAAAACACCACCCCAGAAATAGTTCCATTTTGTGAATTTACTCCAAGATGGGCATACACATCTGAAGCTTTCAAGGTAGGAGACCCAATAAAAGATAACATTTGAAGTTTGTCTTCAAGTTCTGAGTTACCACATTCAATATGGTATATTCTATTCATTTTCCTGCAAAGTTCATGAACTGATTTTTATTTTTTAGCTGAATAGACTTTTATAATATGAATTTTCATTGTGCATTCATTGTTAATTTCTCACCAGTATTCTATAGGATTTAAAAGTTTTCAAATTCCAAGTTTCAAATTCTTATAATAGCACCAATTACTTAAGCATCTTCTTACTACAATTGATTATTTTGAATATTGCATTGTTTTTTTGTTTTTTTTTTGTTTTTTTTTTGTTTTTTGTTTTTTTTTTTGCTTTATATGGATATCTGACATAGATAGTGAGGGCTTCAGTTTTGTTACTTAATATGTTACTGCAGATCAATGATGTATTGCTTTACCAGATATGATCTTTCTGTCTTGTGAATTATCTCCATTCTCATTATTTATTGTATTCATTTTGATATTGATTTAGTAAAATTGCATCTTCTCAAATAAGCACTTAAGGAATTTATTTTCATATGTTAAAATTCTCTGAACATAATGAATTTTTTTGCACTTGAACCCCCCCCCCCTTTTATTTAATTTAGAAAAGGAAAGTATTCTGGGACTACTATATCGAAGCTGTCATGGCTCTGTTGCTAGAACCTCATCTGTGCTGGATGGTGTATGTGCTTCATCAGGTTCTCTTACACTATTCTTCCTCTAAGTTCAACTTCATAGGATATCTTTAATGACCCATCACATGTGCTTGTACAAGCCCCTGTTTATTCGCCATTAGCCACTGAACTCCTAAATGAGTCTGCTCTTTTCCCTTCTCTAGCCTTTCTTCCTCTTAGTTATTCACCTACCCTTTTCCTTTCACTGCAGTTATTCTCCTTATCCAAGCATATTCTAACACATATATCCTTTGAAACTTCATAGAAAGAACTCACAGAGCAGTTTAAAAAACTAACTGCTCCCTTATGAAAGACACACAAAAAAATATTTAACAAAAAGTTTTGTGCAAAAATGATGCATGTCTTTTGTCAGTATCTGACTTGTCTCAAACACAGTCTAAACTAACGTCATTTAGCCAGTACCCCTCTACCTTCACTAGATAATTCCAAGGGCACCCTGTGACTTTAACTTGGTAAGATTGGCCTCGTGATCACCAGCTATACAAAGATAATCTCATAGTTCATTTTTACCAAGCACATTGGAAGATGAGGCTGATATAACCCAAACTCTGCCTGACCAGCTTATTATACCTGGCATGGTATTTTGCTGAACTTATTAAACAAATTCCAAGTCTATTAAGCCGATTCTTATGAGAGAGGTCATTTGTACTTAACAATATTCTAAGTGACTTCTACATTATCTTAGTCCAGGTAAATCCTGACTCCTACAGAGATTATATTTACCTCAGCCATTTTCTCTAGATGTTGAACATCACTTCTGGGTCAACAGTAGCTCTTAATGGTAGAAGCTATATGTGTTTTGCAAAGATTTTCCCTATGCTGAACTATCCCTGCATCCCTGAGATGAAGCCTACTTGATCATGATAGATGATTGTTTTGATGTTTTTATGGATTTGGTTTGCAAGAATTTTTTTGAGTATTTTTGCATTGATATTCATAAGGGAAATTGGTCTGAAGTTCTCTTTATTTGTTGGGTCTTTGTGTGGTTTAGGTGTCACAGGAATTATGCCTTCGTGGAACAAATTGGATAGAGTACCTTCTGTTTCTATTTTGTTGAATTGTTTGAGGAATATTGGTATTAGGTCTTCTTTAAAGATATCATAGAACTCCACACTAAACCTATCTGGTCCTGGGATTCTTTGGGTTGAGAGACTACTAAGGACTGTCTATTTCTTTAGGGGCTAGGACTGTTTAGATTGTTTATATGATCCTGATTTAACTTTGGTACCTGGTATCCATCTAGAAAATTGTCTATTTTATCCAGATTTTCCAGTTATGCTGAGTATTGACTTTTATAGTAGGATCTGTGATGTTTTGAATTTCCTCAGTTTCTGTTGTTATTTTCATCCATCATGATCAAGTAGACTTCATCCCAGGGATGCAGTGATGTTTCAATATATGGAAATCCATTAATGATATATACTATATAAACAAGCTCAAAGGAAAAAAAAACACATTATCATCTCATTAGATGCTGAGAAAGCATTTGCCATAACCCAATACCCCTTCATGATAAAATTCTGGGAAAGGTCAGGAATTCAAGGCTCATACCTAAATATAGTAAAAACAATATACAGCAAACCAGTAGTCAACATCAAACTAAATGGAGAGAAACTTGAAGCAATCTCACTAAAATAAGGGACTAGACAAGGCTGCCCACTCTCTCCCTACCTATTCAATATAGTACTTGAAGTTCTAGGCAGAGCAATTTGACAACAAATGGAGATCAAAGGGATACCAATTGGAAAGGAAGAAGTCAAACTCTCACTATTATCAGATGCTATGATAGTAAACTTAAGTGACCCCAAAAATTCTACCAGAGAACTCTTAAACCTGATAAACAACTTCAGCAAAGTAGCTGGATATAAAATTAACTCAAATAAATAAGTGGCTCTCCTCTACAGAAAGGATAAGCAGGTTGACAAGGAAATTAAGGAAACAACGCTGTTCACAGTAGTCACTAGTAATATAAAATACCTTGTTGTGACTCTAACTAAAAGTGAAAGACTTGTATGATAAGAATTTTAAGTATCTAAAGAAAGAAATTGAAGATCTCAGAAGATGGAAAGATCTTTCATGCTCATGGAGTGGTAGGATTAATATAGTAAAAATGGCCATCTTGCAGAAAACAATCTACAAATTCAATGCCATCCCCATGAAAATTCCAACTCAATCTTTATAGAGTTAGAAAGAGCAATTTTTATACTCATCTGGAATAAAAAAAAACCTAGGATAGCAAAAATTTTTCTCAACAATAAAAAACTTCTGGTAGATTCACCATCGCTAACCTCGAGCTGTACTACAAAGCAATTGTGATAAAAACTACATGGTATTGGTATAGTGACAGACAGGTAGATCAATGAAATAGAATTGAAGACCCAGAAATGAACCCACATACCTATGATCACTTGATCTTTGACAAAGGAGCTAAAAACATCCAGTGGAAAAAAGACAGCATTTTCAACAAATGGTTCAAGTGGATCAAGCCCCTCCACATAAAACCAGATATACTGAAACTTAGAGAGGAAAAAGTGGAGAAGAGCATTGAACATATGGGCACAGGGGAAAAAATTCCTGAACAAAACACCAATGGCTTATGCTCTAAGATCAAGAATCAACAAATGGAACCTAATAAAATTTCAAAGCTTCTGTAAGGCAAAGGACACTGTCAATAAGACAAAAAGGCAACCAACAGATTGGAAAAGATCTTTACCAATCCTTCATCCAATAGTTGGCTAATATCTAAGATATACAAAGAACTCAAGAAGTTAGAATCCAAAGGACCAAATAATCCTATTAATAAATGGGGTATAGAGCTAAACAAAGAATTCTGTTTTGTTTTGTTTTGTTTTGTTTTGTTTTGTTTTGTTTTGTTTTGTTTTGTTTTGTTTTGTTTTGAGACAGGGTTTCTCTGTATAGCCCCGGCTATCCTGGAACTCACTTTGTAGACTAGGCTGGCCCCAAACTCAGAAATCTGCCTGCCTCTGCCTCCCGAGTACTGGGATTAAAGGCGTGCACCACCACCCCCGGCTTGATTTTTTTTTTTTTTGAGTCTTTAATTCTTTATTAATTATTTTTATTAGATATTTTCCTTATTTACGCTGAGTTAAACAAAGAATTCTTAACTGAGGAATGCCGAATGGCTGAGAAGCACCTAAAGAAATGTTCAGCATCCTTAGTCATCATGGAAATGCAAATCAAAACAACCCTGAGAATCCACCTCACACCAGCCTGAATGGCTAAGATCAAAACCTCAGGCAACAGCAGATGCTGGTGAGGTTGTGGAGAAAGAGGAAAACTCCTCTATTGCTGCTGGGATTGCAAGCTGGTACAGCTGCTCTGGAAATCAGTTTGGAGATTCCTCAGAAAATTGGACAAATACTACCTGTGGACCCACTAATACCACTCCTGGGCATATACCCAGAAGATGCCACCAAATGAAATAAGGACATATGCTCTACGCTATTTATCATAGCCTTATATACAGTAGCCAAGAGATGGAAAGAAATCAGATGTCCCTCAACAGAGGAATGGATACAGAAAACATGGTACATGTATACAATGGAATGCTACTTAGCCATTGAAAACAATGAATTCATGCAATTCTTAGGCAAATATCCTACTGAGTGAGGTAAGCCAATTATAAAAGAACACGCATGGTATGCACTCACTGATAAGTGAATATTAGCCCAGAAGCTCAGAATACCCAAGATACAATTCACAAATCACATGAAACTCAAGAAGAAGGAAGACCAAAGTGTGGATAATTCGATCCTTTTTAGAAGGGGGAGCAAAATACCCATGGAAGGAGTTACAGAGACAAAGGAGACTGATGGAAAGACCAGCCAGAGACTGTCCCACCTGGGGATCCATCCCATATACAGTCAACAAACCCAGACACTTTTGTGGATGCCAACAAGTGCTGACAGAATCTAGTTATAGCTGTCTCCTTGTTGGGAACTACAGAGGTATAGGGGAAGGAGGGGGAGGGAGGATAGCCCATGTCTGGCCAGAGTTCCTTCTGTGCTCTGGGAAGGCAGATAAGGGAGGGCTGCCTGACACTTTCCACTTGGCCCAGGGTGGGCATTTAAGCCACTGATCCCATTTGGCAGGGGGTGGACAAGGGGCAGCTCCCAATACAAGGAGTCCCAGCGCAACACCCTTGGCCCCAGGGTAATGGGAGAGAGGGCAGAGGGAGAGAGGTTCCCTCACAGGTGAGAATCCTTAGTCCAGGCCTTGACTGGAGCACAGGAAGGCTTTCCATCGGGAGATTAGAAATGTCTCATTAGGAGAAAGCCTATCCCATTGTCCATGCACAGTGGGACTTGATGAACAGAGTCAGTGTATGGTTTTAGAGCTTTATTGTAGAAAGTCAGGGGGGAAGAGAGAAGGTAGAGAGAGAGAGAGACTGGCCATGACCAAGAGGAGAGAAAGGGGAAAAGGAGAAAGGCTAGAGTAAAAGGGAGAGAGCAAGAGGGAGAGAGAGTAAGA
>NC_034592.1:42698613-42725730 GCF_900095145.1 Mus pahari | reverse complement strand
GAGGAGAGGAAAGGAGAGGAAAGGAGAGGAAAGGAGAGGAAAGGAGAGGAAAGGAGAGGAAAGGAGAGGAGAGTATAAGAGAGTGAAGTGGGGCCAAGCAGCCCCTCTTATGGTGGGTTGTTATCTACTGTTGCTAGGTAACCTGGAGGAGTATAGCCTGAAGGGCAGAAGCTTGGGACATTGTCTATGTCACTATTAGCCATACTTCTTCTGTGGGGGTTGGGGGGCAGGTGGTAACTTCGACAGGATCCTTGAGTCCAGGAAACATGTGGGAATGCCTACCGTGCCATGTAAGTGAATTATCACCACTCCTGTGTTCAGACCTCAGCTTGACTGGAGACCAGACTGTGTATAGCCCAATGCCCCACATCTCCTGAGATGCTCCACCAGTGCCTGACAAATACAAAGGTGGATCCTTACAGCCTACCATTGGACCGAGCACAGGGTTCCCAATGAAGGAGGTGGAGAAAGGAAGGAAGATGTTGAAGCGGTCGAAATCCTATAGGAAGAACAACAATGTAAACCAACCAGACACCCCTGCCCCCAGAACTCCCTAGGACTAAACGACCAACCCAAAGAGTACACATGAAGGGACTCATGGCTCCATCTTCACCTGTAGCATTGGATGATCTTGTAGGGCATCAGTGGGAGAAGAGGTCAGGAAGCAGGTGGGGGTGCGTTGGTGAGCAGAGGGAGGTGGAGAGGATATGGAATTTTCAGAGGGGAAACCAGGAAAGGGGACAGCATATGTAATGCAAATAAAGTAAATATCTAATAAAAAGAAGAGTTTCAATGTAAACATGCTTTAACCTTTGTCATACATGTAGAATTTAGTTAATTGTAATTAAAACATTCTTTTCCAACATTGTATTGTATTTAAAATATGGCTGAAGTAAATGATCTGTTGTCAGACTCTAGAAATTTGTGACAGTGATGGCTAAATAAGTCAAGCTGAACCACGTTTTATTCATTCCTCATGTGGTGCATGTCCCTGCTGACTAACAGTTGAAGAAACATCATTCATTCTAAAAGTTCTGTTTCTTCAGAGAACTCTGAGTAATGCACCTACCAAGTCAGAAAGTGAATATGAACAACAGTAATCTATTATCAAGTATATCCTTTACATGATTGTACTTGAGCAGATCCTGAACGGACAAGCAAGTTACATGAAAAAGTTTCTTGAATATCTAACATTTATACTCCTGTTATATTTTTTTCTGTTGCAAAGCATGCACCTATAGTTATCTGAGGTATGTCTTATGACTGATTGAGGAAGAGGAGCAGAGAGCCTGGTACACTGATGATTGTGCATGGTAGGCAGGCACCACCCAGAAGTGGACAGCTATAGCTGCCCCGACGGACACATGAAAAGGCAAACCTTCACAGGGAACAGAATTTTCGACATCACACATGGTTGTACATTCTGTTTTGAAGAAGAAATGCACAGATGTGCGATTGTTCACTGATTGGCTATAGCCAATCAATTGGCTAGATGTCAGGATTGGGAAATTGGTGAGAAAGACATCCGGGGAAGAAGTGTGTGGATAGATCTCTCCCAATGTGTAATGTAAATTAAGATACTTGAGTGCTTTGCTCATCAAAAGGTGACTTCAGGTGAGGAGGAATTCAGTTCAATAATCATGTAGAATCTTGCCATGGTGACAGAGGCAGAGGTTATATATGGGCTGGACAATATTGACTGCCACTTAGCAAGACTGACCTGGCAATAGATGCTTCTGAGTGCCAGATCTGTCAACATCAGAGACCAGAAATGAACCCCAGATATGTTACTATTCCTTACAATGAATGACCAGGCAGTGACCTGGTATCAGATTGACTGCATTGGAGAATTTCCTCTATGGAAAGGACAATGCTATTGCCTTACTGGAAACTTATGGTTATGGATTTGCCTTTCCTAAATACAGTGATTCTTCTAATCACCATCCACAGACTTGTAGTTAATTATTCACTGTCATAGTAGTACACACATGTTTCTGACCAAAAACCTCACTTGACAGAGAAGTACAACATTAAAGTCACAATCATGAAGTCCAATAGACAGGGATCTCCAGGAGGCAGCAAATGCTTTTTGAATCATTATTTGATATAGAGTATGTTTTCTCCAATATTCAGGATCCATGGGTCCAGTCCAAAAATACAAAAGTAGGTAGGGGTATTTCTACTCTCTATCACTTTGAGTGACTGACTAGGACATTTTTTGCTTCCTGTTTCCACAACCTTAATTTCTTCTGACCTAGAAGTGTTGGTTCAGACGTGGTGGTACTGTGGTGTTCTTGCCATGAAGCACAACAGAAATTTCATTGAACAAAAAGTTCAGACTTCCCCCTGGCCACTTTACTCTTCTGATGCCTTAATAAAACAGGCTATGAAAGAAACAGTGTCAGGAGAGATGGTTGATCCAGATTACCAAGGGGAACCTGGATTGATTATTCACAAGGGAGGTTAGAAAGATTATGTTTTTCTGGAGTGCACAATATACTTCAGGGCATCCTTTGGTGGTACCATGTCCTGTGATTAAAGTCAATGACAAACTACAGTAGCCTAGTCTTGGCTGGATGACAAAGGAACAAGACGTGTAATGAATGATGGTTACTGCTCCAGGAAAACAGTAAGATTTGCTGAGGTCTTTGCTGAGGGTGGACTGAGTACAGAATCAGTAATACAATAAGGTAGTTATAAATATCAGCTAAAGCTATGTTACCAATTGTAGAAATGGGAACTATAACTGACTTGAGTGGTTTCTTCATATTTTGTTAAGAATGGGTTTGTACAGATATTTTTGTTTTCTTTCCTCTATTTCTTTATTATGTGATCTTTGATTACATCTGCAATTACCTAAAACCCAAATGACTGTGAACACCACAAGGAATAATTTTCTTAATTAAACCATTTTAAGTGGGAAGATACACTTCAAATCTAGATCTTTGGATGACAAAATAATGCATTAATCCAGATCCTTTGAGGCAGAAACATCAACCTTTAATCTGGATCACACCTTTTGCTGGCAGCCTATGTAAAAGACATGAAAGAAAAGTTTGGAAACTTACTCTATTTTCCTGCTTGCTTTTGTTCCTCATAGCAAGTCCACACCTTCACTGAAATTAGAATTTACTTCTTCAGGATTCCAGCATGTACTAAAGAGAAGATGAAGTACCTAGCCTCATGTACTAAAAAACTAATGGATTCTGGGACCAGCCACTCATAGGCAGCCATTATCTGGACCGCAGCCTGCAAACTACTCTAATAAATCTCTCTCTCTCTCTCTCTCTCTCTCTCTCTCTCTCTCTCTCTCTCTCTCTCTCTCTCTCTCTTGATTTATTCTTTTTCTGTTCTCCTAAAGAACCCTGACTAACACATCATTTTCTAATGCTTTCCACAGTCTATGTTCTGCCTTCTCACCTTTGCTTTAAACATAACAAAAACAAAGTTCCAAGAAGACCTGGCATTTCCAGTTTTGGAGTAGTAGCTGCAACAAAACTTTAGAAGACTCTTTCAGCCAATGAGTCTTGACTATAAATATTAATATCAGAAACGATTTTCTCTTCCTAAAGTCTACCTGAAATATCTGTGGTATTTGCTGTAGAGACCAAGTAAAAAAGCTTCAATACCCTAAAGTAGTCTTATGAACACACAAGACCTAGATCTTCCTATTACAGAAGTAGGAGACACATGGTACCTCCTTCGTGAAACCTGTTGTATCTGGGTTAATACTTCAACAGAGGTATATGAAATCCCTTGGGGATCAAATAAGACAGAAAAATCCTTTAAGGTTTATATAAAATTGAGTATAGACTTCTCTGTACAAGTAGGCTATGGGTTTAGACTCAGCTTCTATAGGCCATTTAAAAATGTTCTCAGTGTCTTGGATCCTATTTATTTAACCTTCTCATCTGAATTGTATCTCATAGATTACAGGCTATTAATTTCTGGATGGTATCATCTTGAACAAATCAACTATTACTGTCTACACTGACACCTTGCATGTAACAAATCACACCTACTGACCTTCAAATGAAGACACAGCTTAATCCCCAAATTCTTACAATGGCTGCCCCCTCCTTCTTCAAAATGTTGCTCCTTTCTTTTTTCCTTAGTCCTCTGACCCTATGACAGACGGGTAATGAGAACCTCTCTCTCAGTCACCCTTGCTTAACTCTAAACCAGTTCCAGAACAAAAGAGATCCTCCTTTCTTGTTAATCAATCTTGTAATTTCAATCTTATTAGTATGTCAAGGGAAAAGTGTGGAGACAAAATAAAAATAAAAACAAAAACAAAATAGGCCACCCCCCCAAAAAAAGTCCAAAAGTAGTGCCAAACAAACTCCACATCTGCAAATTGGATTCTCTGAGGAGAAACAACGTGTGAGAAATCATTGCTTTATATGATACGGAATTCTGTATAGCACTAACAGCTTGATCTCAATAGAGCATTAGCTGGGAACTCAGCCGCAACTCCCATCCTCCAGTTTCTTCTTGAAAGAACATTCGGCAGTGTAGTGGGGGTATTAACAATTCCAAAACCAATACCATGTATCTGTATCATGATGGCAGTGACACTTATGAAAGGGCATTTAGAATCACAGTCGTATGAAGAAACGTAAGTTGTAGAGGTGTTAAGCTCACCCCTCTCCACCATGCCTGTCAGATTTTTAAAATTTTAGGGTTATGAGATAACAGACAGGGTATTAGGCTATAATATTTTAACTGCAAGATATACTAATCGGTCACTTATTTTTGGGACAGGGTAAATTTAACTACAATTTAGGCTATTTGGTCATTTGGGGAGGCATAGAGACTTGGACTTTAATTTATTTCTGAGACAGTTAATTTAAATTGGAGTAGAAGAAAACTGGCTCTACGAAGTGCCCTGATTTGGGGACAATAAACTGTACTGTGGTAACAGGATTCACGTCCTTTGGGGGCAACATTTTTTATAACTTTGTTCATTCATTAAGTGGAGCAAAACAGGCCTTTGGGTTCTTTCTATTGGTGGTCATCTTCAAGCTCCAGCTCCAGCAGTCCTATTAAACACACCAATGTTCAAAAAATTAAAAATATATAGTACTGTGTTTGATAGCTCAGTCATTTTAGTGCCATTTTATAACACAGTTCTTATCATCAATACCTTAACAAAAGATTAAGTTTACAATATCTGGAGAACGTAGCTCCTCTAATTAACTCAATACAGAAGAAACTTAATTTCATGTGAGATACCAACCAACTAAAAAAAGAAACATAAATATGTTTTAAGGATTGAACTGATAATTCTGAACCTGAAACACATATTTCTCATTAATACAAGAAAGAAAAACAAGCCAGTGTCCTATTTTATATTAGCTTTCACATTCCTCAAAGTGAATTTTCTCTTCAAGACACTATAGAAACTTTTTGATCTCATTTGGCTGATGTAAAATCTGTGATCATGACTGGTTTATTTAAAAACCTGAAAATCATAATATTTTACAGGTGTACAGAATCAATGTTGTAAGTTGTGTTTTAACATCTCTCAGAATTTATTTGTATAGTAAAAATATTGTGAATTCATAAATTTGGGAATTCTATACATAGACTATATACATGCCTTTTTAAATCGAACCACAGGAGGGAGCTCTAACCTAGACGATACAATCTGTAAGTGCATGGTGGGCTCTGCCTTTGGTGAAGTTAATAAAAAAGACACTGGCACAGTTAGTATTTTCTACTTTTACTGGGTTTGAATTATTTCATCAAGCTTTACTGCTTGTAATTGATCTTCCATGACTCTTAAAATAAGTTGGGAAAAAGTCATTATTTTGATGTGCTTAAGTCTCAGAATTTTGTAAGGTTCTTTCATTAGCATTTTAAAAGTTGCAAAAATATGAGAGCACTTTCAGATATCTGGTTTCAAATGCATATGTCAGAACAATTGCAAAACAAACTGGGAATTTATAAAACCAACTGAGTTATTAAACGGAAACCAAACTACGCTAATGCTGTATTCTGTCATTTGGAGAGGAAGGACGTTGGCCTGCATTAACCTTAGGACATTAATTTTCTCTGGTGTTCCAAAATTTCCACTTGAGCATTGTAAAGCAAAAATAGATTTTTGTTAGTCACATAATAATACAGCTTTAAAGATAAGTCTTGAAGAAAAATGACCTTTAAATATCTATAAATAAATAAGAACTCTAATTTATCTATAAATAAAATAATTCATTTTTATCAAAATATTTTTTCTTTCTATTCTAACAAATAATTTTGTAACATTAGTCCAAGTTATATTATGTTACTAATTTTTACTTTCTTTTATTATTGTTGTCCTACCTTGTGACACATTTGTCCCTATTGGGTGCAATAATTTTATTCTTTTCTTAGGAATTCTTTTCTCTTTCCTTACATTTTTTGTTACGTTTCCTATTATCAGGCTTGGGTGTTATTGAAGATAACCTATGCCACCATAATAAGCAGTATCATCAGGAGCGGAAACTAAAGGAAGGGAATTTGTCTCTGGTCATTGGTGAAGCCATGACATTGTCAACTGTTCTGAAAGTCAAGCTTCCTGTATCACTCTCTTTAAACAAAACAAGTCAAGACAAACAAAGCCAGAGGGATATCACTCTTTTTTTAAATTAAGACATATGCTAGTACACCTACCTATCACTAGGTCAGGAAAATTTACTGCAGGGAAAGAAGTCAGTTCTAGAGATTTTAGAAAAAGAAGCATAAAGCCTTCCTAAAAGGATTAACTCAGGGCCCTCTTTGGCTACTGCCCAGTTTTCTTAAGAGTGTACTCTATGACAATAGCCTTTTTGGTTATATATATATATATATATATATATATATATATATATATATATATATATATTGCATTTAAATGTAGTATTAAGGTAAAATGAGTTTGCGTGAGATTGTCTCTCTCTGGGCTGCCTTGAAATCTAGGAAGTCCTTGTGAAGGCTCTATGTCTCAGTATAGGGGAATGCCAGGACCAGGAATTTGAGTGGGTGGGTTGGGGAGCAGGGGGAGAGGGGAGGGGATTGGGGATTTTCGGAGGAGAAACTAGGAAAGGGGATTTGAAATGTAAAAAAGAAAATATCTAATAAAAAAAAAAAAGAAATCTCAGACTTCCCGATGCATGGAAGATAAAGTATTCTGGAAAATGAGATACTACTCTATCATAAAATTTTATTTTTATCTTAACGTTACATCTGGAGGAAAATACCGCAATTATCTCCCTTACCTATTTGAAAAATTAAAAAATCAGACTTTTGTCTGTTATTTCTAGTAGTACAATTCGAGTGTACCTTTTCAAATTCAGTAGGTGAAAGTTATTAAAAGTTTACTGTAAAAGTTATGAAAATTAAGAACTTGAGGTATAAGCACATTTTACAAGGTGTATATTTTCTATAGGCCAAACCTTTGAACAATGATCATTTAATTCCTATGTAAATATCAGTGATATACTTAAATTTATAAGACATTTTTGGAGGGAGATTAGAGGTGAATCTTCTTATTTAAAAAGGCATACAACAACCAGATAGAAAGTATTAGAAATTCCTACATCTTGTCAGTCATGGGATGCATAATAACTCCACTATGGTTACCTTACAAATTTGGGTTGGAGGATATCAACTAAAGCATGAAATTCAGAAGCAATTTAAAAATTAAAAAAAAAATGAGTGTAATGACAAAAACCTCATATTTGGGAGACAATGAAATATATATATATATATATGATTTTTTGAGACAGGGTTTCTCTGTATAGCCCTGGCTGTCCTGGACCTCACTTTGTAGACCAGGCTGGCCTCGAACTCAGAAATCTGCCTGCCTCTGTCTCCTGAGTGCTGGGATTAAAGGCGTATGCCACCACGCCCGGCTCTGAAAAATACTTAATGACAAGAGAAAAACTGCCAAATCCCATCCATACCTAGCACCACTTAATGAAGCTTGGACACACAGTAGTGTGACTGTTCCTTAAGGTGCATGAGAGAATTCTTTAAAAGTGATATGACTAATTAGGTGACATTCTGCCTTTAAGTTTATACTTCAAATGTTCTGTATAACTACTCAGGGTTCATTAATTGCTACCTACTCTCAGTGATTCATTTTTTTAAACAAATATTTCAAACAAAACTAGAGTGTATTTTTAATTGCCTTAAGATGTAAAATACAAATGTGAGTGAGTGACTTACTGGAAGAAATACTCAAAATTTACTTTTAATCTTTTATTTGAAAGGTGGCAAGGAAGTGAATCAGATTAAAATATAGAAAGCCACTTTATGCTTTTCAATATGATCCCAAGAGCTAGATACCAGAGATTATGAATGTGTCTCAGGAGAAAAGGAAGACAGTTATCAGCTCCAAAACTGGGTACTCTTACCTTCATTCTTTATCTTCTCACAGCTTTCTTTGGATTTTCATTCTTTATCTTCTCACAACTTTCTTTGGATTTTTTTTCTTTTGTACAACTAAGCCTGTTTTAGAAGATAATGTATGAAATAAGGGGTTTAACTTCTGAACCTCTGTAATTAAAAAAACATTCTAGAAGGATGTTAGTAAATAATGTATCTTATTTTTCATGAAAGCAATAATGCCAACAATGGGGTGAAAACATATTCACTATGCAATAACTATTCAACATTCTGCTATGTTCCTGGTAGGATCCATGGCCTGCCATACCATCATCAACAAAACTCACCACACAGTATATTTATAAAATGGGTTCAATTTTTCACCCAATAATTCAGAAGAACTGTGATTCAACAGCTCCTTTTTTTCTAAGAGTATAATCTACTTCCATATCTGGGAATTGCCTGGCTTTAGAAATTCTTTTTTAACTATTAAAATCTATGAAACAAGTCTTGTGAGTTATTCTGGTGAATAAAGTAAAACGAAAGTGACATGCAAGTTTCAAAATTAGTGTTTTGAGAAAGCTTGTTTGCTCTAGTCCTTGATTCAGATTTCAGTAACTACTAAGCAGAGGGCTCCTATTAGCTGATAACAAACTATCAGGGAGAGAGTCAAGTTTTTCCTCCCAGCTGATATTGATATGCCAAGTAAAACCTGGCATAGCTGAGCTAGTCCTGGTTTAGATGCAGGTAAAATTAAAATACTATAATGGTGTTGGAGGCTTATACCTAGGTGTCATAATATAGTTGACACCCAGTGTTGTATAATGGCCCTGGTGTGTCCAGCTGATGGTGCTTTTAGGGGTGCTATGGAACCTTTCCAAGTTGAAGCCTTTCTGAAAGAAGTGTGTCACTCTTGTTGGCTTTTGAGGGTTTATAACATGGTCCCACTTCCTATTCCCCTTTCTGCTCTGTAGGTGGATGGAATTGTGATCAGCCCATTGAACCAGTGCTGTGCCATCTCTACTACTACTGACTTTCCCTCTGGAACTGTAAGCCAGGATAAAGTCTTTTATGTAAACAGTTCTTGATATTGTGGTATTTTAGCACCCAAACAGAGAAGTAAGCAGTATAGTTTGTCAGGATGACCATTGGTAGGCATAACATAGTGAAAATGACCATCTTACCAAATTCAATCTATAGATTTAATGCAATGCTCATCAAAATTCCAACACGAAATTTCACAGCTATTGAAAGTGCAATTCTCCACTTCATATGGAAAAACAGGATAGTGAAAACAATTCTTAACAATAAAAGATTTTCGGGGAGACTCTCTATTCCTGACCTCAAGCTGTACTACAAAGCAATAGTGATAAAGGCCTCATGGTGTTGGTACAGAGACAGAAAGATTGATAAATTGAATAGAATTGAGGATTCAGAAATAAACCCACACACCCATGGACACTTGATTTCTGACGAAGAGGCCAAAAACATGCAGTGAACAAAAAGAAAGCATCTTCAATAAATAATGTTGGTCTAACTCGTAGTATATATACAGAAGAATGAGAATAGACCCATATTTAATACCTTGTACAAAGCTCAAGCCCAAGTGATCAAGGATCTTAACATGAAACTAGATACACTTAATCTAATAGAAGAGAAAGTGGGAAGGAGCCTCAAATTCATTGGCACATAGGGACATTTTCTGAAAACACCAATGACTCAGGTTCTAAGATCAACAATTGACAAATTTTACCTTCTGTAAGGCAAAACAGACCCTTATCAGGAAAAATCTACAACCCACAGACTGGAACAAAATCTTCACTAACCCTATATTTAATAGATGGGCAATATCCAAAATATATAAAGAAAACAAGAGGTTAACATCTCAAAAACCCAAATAAGCCAATACTAGTACAAGTTACAAATCAAATCTAACGGGTGTAAATGGGACCATCCTCCCAGAGAGGGTTGACTGTAACCAAGATAAACCCTGGAGAGTTCTCTTTACACTGATTCCTATAGACATTCAAAGAAGATTAATTCCAGGAATCGTGGTCAACTAAATTTCCAAGTTCTACAGGCAATTCCACTTGCCTGCACAAATGGCTTAAACAAGTTTGTATCTTGTGAATTGTTCACACTCGGGGGTGGGGGTGGGGGGGGAACCCACTCTTTTGTGTACTTATGCATGTTATACCAAAGGTGCTCATTTACAATGGAAAAGAGGCCAGGGATGAACTAAATCTAGGTTTTGGGTTTCCTCATGCATTGTATTGTCTCCACATTCCCATTCCCCGTATCTCTGGTTTTGTTTTGGGGTTGGGGAGGGAGATGTGGTTGGAGCAAGGATTGTGGGATTCACTGCAACTGGAACTTCAGCCCACATTATGGTGGATAGAAACTACGAAACCAGGTGGTCAAGTAGACCTACCTAGACTTCCTGGGTCATCTAGAAAATATGCTTTTCACGTGGAATCCTTAGATTCCTTGGCCATAATTTTTCTTCAGACTAAAGACAATTGGACTTTCTCCAATGAGACAAGGTAGTTGGTCTCTGTATGCCAGTGGGAGAAACTTGTCATGTTTATGCCAAATAGGAACATTATCCTTTTTGTTCCTAGCTCTCACTTGGGACCCTGCTTGCTCAACTGCCTACTTAGTTATGTAAAGCATCTATTAAATTCTGTTAATCTACTAATCCTAAATGTCTCTTTATATAATTCCCTTGCCCCGGATGTGTCTATGATTTGACTCATATCCATAGAACTACTAGGGAATATAATAGTCTTCTAGACCTTAGAACAATTAACACCATAATAGAAGTGTCATTCAGGTTTTGGGAACCAGAACAAGGGAAGCAGCACCCACCAAAATGAGAACAAAGATATAATCCATCAAAGGCCATAGTTTTGGGAAAGCTTCTAAAGAAGTTACTAATCTTGCTTTTTGATTTCTGTAATTATGATTCTTGTTAACAATTCTTCCTAACTGATGTGCATCAATATGATGTGAATTTATACTTAAAAGTTTGCCCCGTGAATAGTTCAGGTAGCAAAATCTCAGATACTTAGGTCCCAAATACCCTGTATAGTCATCAACCAGCTAATAAACACTTGCTCTTGGCTCGAATTCATGTCCAAGTGATCTTCTATGGAGAATACCTTACTGTAGTTGCATATATTTGTTTATATGTGCATAGATGTTTGTGTGTGTGTGTGTGTGTGTGTGTGTGTGTGTGTGTGTGTGTGTGTAAGAGAGGGAGAGACAGAGACAGTGACAGAGACAGAGAACTAGGAGAGCAAACTTGTGGGTCTCCTGGTAGCTTGTTTCACAACAGTTCATAGAATTAATCCAATGGCAGAGAGATTACTTTACCACTCGATAAGTTCTTGACATAGTCCTCTGGAAACCCATAGTCAAAGGAGTTTGAAGAAGATTCTTGTCTTATAAACCTTTCTACTCTCACTATTTTATCTCATTTTTCTTTGATATTTTTTCAATTTATTACCTTTCTGTAATTCTTAATCAAAATTGCTTCTCTTTTACATATTCCCCTGAGTGACCACACCATAAATTTTTACTGACACAATACAATGAACTCCAGCCACTGTCTTAAGTTTATTTTTGATGAGTGTTGAGTGTCTGGCACCTTAAGAATCTGTGCCAAACATGAATAGTTATAGAAAGGTCCCATCCTATTCAAGAGTTGATGCATCAATGTCATGAACTTACTGGTCAGACAACCATCCATAACCTGATCTTCCAAATGACAACTACGAGGCGTAAAGAGGATTAAGAACTCGACTCTAGGTGGACAAATCAGAAGCATGACCAGCATCAGAGAATCAGCTTTCAGAATGGCCAAGATTAAAGATTCAGGTGACAGCAGATGCTGGCGAGGTTGTGGAGAAATAGGAACACTCCTCCATTGCTGGTGGGATTGCAAGCTTGTTCAACCACTCTGGAAATCAGTCTGGCGGTTCCTCAGAAAATTAGACATAGTACTACCGGAGGATCCTGAATCAGCTTTATGAAACACAGCTCAGTGTAGTGACAGGTGTCTTAGAGCTTGGGCTAGAATTCCAAAGCACTTGAGACAAGTATAGGTCGGCATACCAGAAGGCCAGACTGCATTTGTATTCTATACCTGTGTTATTCCATCTTCTTTTCACATTCCTTTATTTAACACCAAATGTCAGTTTAGCAGCTAAGTGCTATAGTGAAAACTTTCACTACTTTTTTTTTTCAAAAGTAGTATATATTGGAAAAATAATGAATGAATGTATGGTGTTGGCTTCCCAGACTCCACAGTAATGATATAGGAAAATAATTTTCTAGAAGTTAGCCTGAAATATTGTCTATGAACATTACTCCAACAGTCCTTTAGTTTAAAACCAGGACTGCTGTTTTAAAACTGTCTTCCAAAATTATTTAAAGGCTGCGGTTAGCCAGGAACAGAAGGGATGATTTCTGATGAACACAGCTCTTTCTGTATACTTCATAAACAGCCTTGTTATGGGCAAAGACCCTCACCAGAATACATTATCATAACCATTAGCCACCAACTCTTATATATCACTGACACATGGGGAGGAAAAGGAAAGTGCAAATTTTCAAAAAAATAAAAAATAAACTGGGAACTGATTCTTAATCATTTCCCAAATCCAGACACTGGATTCTAAATTACTTTCAAATCTTCTGAGGCACTCAGTCTTTTGAACAATGAGTTTGTTTGAACTCTGAATTAAGTCACAAAACAGTCATAGATACTGCAAATTCCAATCTGGTGGTTCACTTTGATCACCATATTCTCCTGTCTGTGGGTACATATAACCCTATGGCAAGCAAACTCAGTTCAGGGTATTGAAAGTTGTAATAGCGTACATGTGGTTAAACTCTCAATAATCCTGTCTATTCTTCCATGACATAGTTCTTTTTTTTCAACTTTAAAGACTGAATTTATTTGGAGAATAAAACAAAACAAACAAAAAAAAACCTCTCAAACCAAAGGATGGGATATTACATCTCAAGACATCGCCAAAGTAATGTCTACAAATTACAAATCATTTTCATATAAGATATTCTTTTACCAATTTTACATGTATATAGGAGTGGAACCTAAGTCAACCCTTGTTTTTATTTTAACAGAAGAACAAAGTATGAGAGTGGCTACAACTATCTAGAAGAGAAATAGACATGAGGAAGACAAACTACCTTCTCATTTCAACAGTGGCTTAAAAAAACCATTCAACTGTGGGTATATCTGCAAAAACCCACTTCCAGCTACTAGCCAATCAAATCCACCCGAGAAGCAATTTGCTGTGCCTACTACTACAGCACATCAATGCTCCTGCACAGCAAGCCCAGGACCTTGTGCTATGACCAAAGTTATCATCAGTCTGCAGGTTCCTGACTACCTACCACAGGGAGACTTGCCATATTTGGAGCTGACCCCTACAAACGTGCACATCAAAACAGAAAGGTCAAGATACAGTGTTGCAAGAGAAACCAGGACCTTGTTCAATAGTTCTTTGAATTATCCTTTATTCTTGAGGAAAGTAAAAATCCAACCCTCCTAAGCAGAAAACCAGTCTAGGTCACACACATTGTAAGTTCAAGCACCAGCTTGGGGTTCCAGTGAAGGACATCTATAGAAACCTTAAAGCATCCAATTCAAGGTTGAAGACCTCCAACTCACCCCATGTACACACCCGTATTCACCACCCAAGCCCATCAGTTGGGGACGAAAGCTGCAGAAGCAGGCTGATAGGGCCAGGAATCAAAGATACTTTGTATGTATGACTCACTAGGAAAGAGTAAATTTCCAACCAGTAGTTCACTATTGAGAGCTAGGAAAACACCAACATTTTAAAGTCAATAACATGGCATAAATCAATATGTACTCATCCTGGTTGGTTTTTATTTTCAACTTGAAAAAACACTGGTATCACCTGGAAAGAATAAAACATTTGAAGAACTGCCTGAACCACATTTGCCTGGAGGCACTTCTGTGGCTTATATACTTGGTTGTTAATATATAAGAGTCCTTTGACTGTGGACAGTGCCATCACTAGTGGGTGGTTCTGGTTTGTGTAAGAAAGCTAGCTGAGCATATGCCAGGGAGTCGGGCAGCTGCATTTCTTGATGGCTTCTCTTTGAGTTCTTGCTTGTGCTTCCACCCTGACTTTCCCCAATAGTGGACTGCAACCTGAAGGTGTGAGCTAAATAATTCTGTCCACTTAGCTGCTTTATCACAGCAACAGAGAATCAAACTAGAACAACACTTTTGAAAGATAACTGAAATTTAATGGTCTCAAATTTTCAATCAAAAGGCACAAACTGATGCACCAATTAAAAATTATAGGTTCTCTCTCTTTTTCCCTCCCTCTCCCTTCTCTCTCTTTCTCTCTCTCTCTCTCTCTCTCTCTCTCTCTCTCTCTCTCTCTCTCTCTCTCTCTCTCTCTCTCTCTCTCTCTCTCTCTCTCTTCAATCTTTAAGAAGTCACCTTACCATCAAGAGATATACCACCTTAATTGAAAGGAAAGAAACTCTAATTCCCCCCAAAATTGAATTGTAATTAAGCAAACACAATGCTCACATATCTGACTTTAAATCAGTACTTGTCCAGGAAGTAAAATCAGTCACTTCCTAGTGGTTAAAGTGCTAATTCATCTGGGGTAACTAACAATGCTAAATGTATGTACAATGGCCATGAGTGCACTTGATTTTATAGATCAAGATACTATGCCATTAGATATTAAGTCAAAGAACTCTAGCACAATTTAAGTGGTTGACCTTAATATCCATTTCTGACTAAATAGAAAGGGTCTACCAAACAAACAAACAAACAAAAAACAACAATAACAGCAACAAAGCAGTCTTTGAGAACAAATGGGCTTAACAGACACCAAATAACATTAGTTGCAAAAATTTCAGAGTGTGGATGGCATACGCTCAATGTGTTATGTACACTTAAATAAAATTTTTAAATAAAATTACAATTATGAAATGCCCTTTTATCTTCAGTTCATAGAAATACTTATCTAGAGAGTCTTACTTATGAGAAGTTCTCAATAAAGTATTTTTGTAATAATATTTCTGGTTAGTTAATAAATGGATATATAGATGGTAGTGAATTAATGCTTTAAAAATTACCTTTGAAACAAATCTAAACAGTACAAATATATGTACTATATTAGTCAACTAAAATATATTAAGTGAATATAACAATTTTATTTACTTAGAAGATTAATTTTAAAAATAAAATAATTATACCTCAAATTAAAGTTATTTAGAAATGTTAACATATTCATGCTATTATATACCAATTTTTCATATATAAGTATTTAAATTTGCCAATTGTGAACATTTATAAATGATATATAGAATTCAATGGCATGACATACATCTAACATTTTGCATTTTGTAGCCCGCCATGTTTGTGATTTCAAGAAAGTGAAATGCATCCTCTGCTCTTAATGTGATTTTGCTCTTGGTGTCAGTGTGGGCTGGCCAGACATTTGATGATAAGTCTTCACTTTCTATTAAAGACAAAGGATTTCAAATAACATCAGGATCAGATAAATACACCACGTACCTGAAGAATTAATAAAAAGAAACAAATCAAATCTAAACCCAGATTATACTCGAATATCATGAACAAACTGTCACTTTCCTTTCCCTAGTATTTATGACTGATGCTACTCTATAAAATTACAGTTTTAGCCCATGTCTAATATTCTACATTCTAGACATAATATTAAGATATTTACCCATAGTCCATTTATATGATTTATTTATATTTAACAGAGAGCATTAGATTTGCTTGTTGGTTCTGTTTTATGTTCCAAATATAATTTAAACCCAATCCTAAACAATTCAAACTCCAATTTTACCATTAGTTCTTTATAGTATCTTTTTTAAATGGATCATGTTTTCTCCATTACATCAACTTTCCAAAGCTTAAATTACCAGCAAACCCGATGTGCCAAGGTGCATGTTTGATATGCCCTTGTTGGCTATTAGATAAAACTGACATCTTGATTAGGTTTCCAATATATCTAGATGCATGGTTTTCCAAAATAATGCAAGTTAAAAATGATTACTAGAGGGTAATGTTATTGAATCATATTAGCTTCACCAGGTTACCAGCAGACAATTTCTACATAGTCAGTCAGTATCTGGACCCTCCCTGCTTGAAAATGTTCACTTCATTAAGTAGTAAGCATCAGTTTGGAAGGTTTCTAGAGGGCTTGGACCAGGAACTATGCATATTCTGAAGTAATCTTCCACCATTGAAAGACAGAGATGGGATTTGGTAGTTGAATGTTCCAACTACTTTTCACTCCATGAGTCTTCAACTCCATTAGTCTAAAAGGTGTTCTATTTACTGCCTCAGAAGTTCCCATTTAAATGGACAAGTGCCAAGTACCTGTTCATCACTAATAGTTTCTTTTCTTAAAATGTTGTCTTTTCTTCTCTTTTTATTCATTTTGCACATTCACTATGTAGTCCTGTACTTAATTAATGACACGATCATAATACTTTTCAAGACATTGTTTGACTTTTCCTTGTAGATGTGAACAAATGCCTATTCTTTCTAATTAGGAAAACAATGACCGATGCAAGAAATTACTCTACTGAGGTTTGCCTTGGTGAGCATTATTGTATGAGGGTTATTTATAGGACCATCAGTGAAGGACTACATATAGAACTATGAATAGCTCAAAGGCACCTACATCACTGAAAAATGGACCCACCATAAGGGACAATTCACAAATACCCTTTCAGCTCCCTGCCCAATTACAGTTAGCTCAACTCACAGTCCCTTCTTCTGCAGAAACCATTTGTTGCTTTTACAATCAGGAAGGGTCCTCATGAGTTTTGTAGATCTCTGGCCTTCCCCCAGTTTTACAAATGTTCTTGGCTCCTCAAGTATTTTTAAAATTCCTTACATTTATGAATCAGCTTCCTTCTCTAATAGAATATTTTCCACCATAGAAGACTACTCAGACATGGGTTTAAGTAAATTAAAACTCTGCATGAGCTGGCCAGTGACTACACTGGGTATTGAGAGTCCCAGTGTAGACACAAACATTCTGCAGAGTGAGCTTTTAAACACACACACACACACACACACACACACACACACACATCCTGGGTTGACACATCTCAGTTGATCAGAACAATAGCCAGAAGCATATCTAGAAAAGTAAAAATACAAGGTTAGTACATTAGGAACTTTACCAGACATTGAATTTTTATGGATTAAATCTTTGGTTTTGTTTTGGCTTCTGGAGTTGTCTTACACACTGAGTTTTATGGCCTGAATTGTGCTTCAATCAGAATCAGTTGTGCTAAGGTCTGAGGGGGCCTATTAAATGCTCAGAGCCTGTGCTTGCTTTGGCAGCACATAATACTAAATTCTCAGAGCTTGTTACAGAAATATCGACAAAACAAGAGGGAAAGAGTGAGCTGATGCTTTAGGGGGAAAATTTAAAGTTGAGTCTATCTTCATTCAGATGACAAGAAACCCTCCTGGTAGTTAAATTCCTACCCTACTACCACAGTGAAGCATTTCAGTTACAAAATACTAGTATTTCAGAGAAATAGAATATATTACAGACCCGTAGAAAAAAATTTAAAACTTCAGAGGTAAGATGATACTGGCTGATATTTCATATTAAGGTGTGAACAAGATAGAACTCTAGATAGGGAACAAATGATATAACAAAGAAGCAACTACACCCAAATCTATTTTGGTGAACCACTGGGTTTACTGGGGTCTGGTACAGGAACATAGATGAGGAGTTACATATAGAAGTCTTGGTGACACAAAGGATGTTTGTTGTATCACTAAAACTTAGCCTACCACGAGTAATGAATTGCAAAAGGGGCATGTTCAGAGGTCCTTACATAGCTTGTAGGATGCTTAATCTGCTGGAGAATATCCTCTCTTCAGTTGTTGTTACTGCTTTTATGATCTTGGGAAAGGACTTTATGATGCTCATAACTTTTTGAGATTCCTTAACCTTTTAGGTTTCTTGAACATCCTGAGCCTTGTTTCATTAACTTTTTGAGTCATATGAGACTTCTTTCCTCCAGGAGATAATATATCCATTCATAAGAAATAGCTTTAAAATAGAATATACTAATATTTATAACAATGATTGAATCAACTCTTGTCATCCACCAAAAGCATCTTAGAGAGTCGAAGAAAAAAGTTTTGCTCAGTCTACTAGCAACTTCAGATGGTCAATACAATATACAAAGTATTTATCATCTGTTTAAAGAAAATCTCATTTCATATAGCTATAACTTATATTTGTAATAGAAATAAAGTTCAAATTTTAATCATGTATCACACTACAAAAGCATTTTAATTTAAAGTGCTGCCAAGGATCACATGTAGATGTCAGTAACTTGTAAGACCATGAGTCAAATTTTGTCTAGAACTTGATTTATAAAATAAAGGTTTGTGGAATCTCATGTTACTATCCATTATCATGGTGTTGAGTATTAAATGGCAGTGGCTCCCATACACTTATATTCCTCAACTCTTGGTCTCCAGTTAGTGGAATTGCTTCGGACAGGTTAGGAGGTTTGGCCTTGTTACAGGAGATTTGGTCTTGGAGGAATTGTGTCACTAGGAGTTTGGTTTTGGGGTATCAGAAACCAGGCCCACTATCTGGCTCTGCATGCTGCCTTCAGAGCCTGTAAACATTCCAGCTCCTGCTTCATCACCTTGCTTTTCTGCGTCCCAGCTTGATGGTCATGGATTAACCCTGTAAAACTATACTGAAGCCTCTAGTCAAATGCTTTATTTTATTAGAGTTACCTTTGTCATCTTGTCTCTCCTTAGGAATAAAACAACTACTAAGAAATCAGATTTTGATGGCTTCATGCACTATCTACTGGCTACATTCAATACTACTGAAAGAAGCTCTAAGGTTTGCAATTCTATAAATGTTATCTGTCCCTGTGAAATTGACTGCCTCTTCCTGACCTCTCTAATGCAGACCTAGTTAGACCCTTGATAGGAAAAAAGAGCAACCATGAGACCTGTGATAGAGGCATCTGGGGAAAGTGATACAACAGTCTCAAATTCTCATATGTAACCAGCTCGCAGCCTCCATTCCTAGATGATGATGATGATATAAGACTTATTTCCTGAAGACTAAGCAAAAGACTTCATCTCAGGCAAAAGAGTCAAAATGAAATGTGTGAATTCCTAAATGCAATAGCTAGAGTCAGTTGTCAGTACAATTTAGGCAAGGCTCAGAATGCTGTCAGGAATGGCTAATTAGCGGTAATAGGCCTCAAGATGACATAAGCAGACAGAGGACAGTTGACAGAGCCACAGAATAATTATAAGTATGGTTAAAAGCCACATACAACAAGCACCTGTTAGCTGCTGCTATACTGGCTTCCAAATTCTTCTTATATATGGCTTTAAAGCACAAAAAAGATTCCAGAATACCTTTTTATAGCACCAGTCATCTCCATATTGCTTTTTCTGAGATCTTAAAAGCTGGCAAATCCTATAATCTGTGATGTAAATTTGGGAGAGCTATTAAATGTTAATAAGAGCATGGACACTAATATGTTCCTTAGCATACTATGTAAGAATTATTATGATACATGATATTTTAATTTTTCAATGAAAATCACAATTTATTAACATAGATTTTAAGCACAGTGATTAAAAAATTATTGAAATGAACAGAATGATTGAGGAAAGAATGAGAAAAATCTATGTATTTGGATATGGACTTGTCTAAGAAGAGCTTTTCAGTGCCTTTTGTATTAGATATTTTCTTTATTTACATTTCAAATGTTATCCTCTTTCCCTGTTTCCCCTCTGAAAACCCCTATCCCTTCCCTTCTCCCCCTGCTCACCAACCAACCCACTCATGCTTCCCTGTTCTGGCATTCCCCTACACTGGGGCATCAAGCCTCCATAGGACCAAGGGCCTTCAAGTACCAAAGAAAAATCTTAAAACTTTTCTCTGCCAAGCTGGACAGAAATCACAAACAGTATTAAACTTTATGTTGCATGGAAAGTAGAAATAGTGGTTTCAGTAAAGATCTGTAAGATGAATGAATAGTGTACATCAACACATCTCTGAACAATTCTGTACAGTCCTGAAGAAATGAAAGAGACAATTTTTAGATAACAGCAGTTTTATATATAGATATAAAATCAGACCTAAATAAGTAGTAGGCCCAATTCCTGTCTTATACCAGATGTGATACCACAGCAAGAAGAGACTAGGATGTTCTCCACTCTGTGGTATGTTGTTTGTCCATTCTTTTGGTGAATAAAGTGTTTTTTTTTTTTTTTTTTGTCTGAAGCATAACAGGGATCACAAACTGTATATATTCATGTGAAATAGAGTAAAATCATCAATTAATAGGTTTTATTTTTAGACAGTAAAACCCACAAATAGTGTCCAAAAAGTGGCACGAAATGTTTTGCATTCCATAATTATCATATTGGAAACACAATTCTGGTCCGACAGAATGAGACAGAGGTGGCTAGTGTACTAGAGTTATCGGTATGATGAAAGTTCTTTTGTAGGGTGGAAGTTTGGGTATATAGTATATCTGTTGTTTAGCAGATACATACTGTACTAAAACTCCTATGCTCTAGAGAACACTATTGCTTTAAAAACAGAGTTGGTGATCAAAACATGTTTTATTGAGATTTTGGAAAGTCCCAGTTTTTTAGCCATGATTGTATGACTGAAATTCAAGAATAAATATGTGACAATTACTGCATTTTATGCCATGTAAACATTATCTCTTAGAATGATATTGGTAGAGGCTCAGCTCATGACCATAAGACACCACAGAAGTATGCATTCAGAACTACTTGTCATCCATTGGGTACCATGAGCCTCAAGGTTCTTTTAGTTAGAAACATCTTGTAGCAATACATTTTGTTTTTCAAACAAAACATCCAGGATTATGTCAAAAGAAGAAGAAATCTCAGAGTCATGTTGTATGAATATGTAGATGCAACCATATGTCAATCAGCAATTGTATTGGTGTCATTTCTCTTAATCAGAACTATAGAACTATTATGATAATATGGTGATCATGCATCACTCTTGAGGGAACTTAAGAATGCTATAAGACAGATAGGGAGAGGAGGCACTGGTTTAATAAGAAAATTCTCCCTTTCCCATGGGAAAATGGCAGAAAGGAATGAACACATGAGCAAGATGACAAGGAAAGGGAAGTCAGCATAGAACTCCTCTGATATTCTACCAAATTCAGCTCCTCTCCCATTTTAAAAGAAGCTCTTAGCTTGTTTTAATATAATGACTACTTTTGTTCTTTCTCCACATTTCTATGATCATTTCAGGACATCTAGGTTTTCTGTCTCAAGGAATGAATTTAGCTGTCATCTGAGTTCCCACATCATGCTGAAATAGGAAAAGTCCAAGTTTGTTTTACAAACTGAGGGACAGGTGTGTGGATGTGAGCTAACGCTGAATGGCTAAAGATGTGAGTTTTGAACTTTTGTCTGATAGTTCCATAGTTCTTAGAAAAGGGATACTGATGTAACAGCAGTACTGAGTGTCCTGGCTATCTTCTCAAAGGTCTAGTGGCACAAGAATAAGGCATCTAAAGATGAGCCTAATTATGAACACAGGAGTAAATCTAGTGCAAAAATTCATGCCCCATGTGAGAAATTATGTACAGAAATTGTACAATGAAATAATCTTTGAGAAAACATGAAAACAAAATGACAGGTTAATCCTTATGTCCAAATGGCTCAGAACTCTCATACAGACACTTCCATATAATGACTGTGGTGGAAGTGATGGGATAAACAACTGAGTTGTATGATGACTAACTCAGTTGTCAACTTTATGAGATCTAGAATCAGCTAGGAGATAGGCTTCTGGGAACAGCTGTGAGAGATTATCTTTATTCAGTTAATTGACATGGAAAAACATGTCCACTGTGAATGTTTCCATTTTCTGTGATGGAACCCTCCTGTATAAAAAAAGAAAATGAGCTGAGCATAAAGCTTTCATTATTCTGCATCCTGATTGTGGATGTGATGTGATCAGCTGCTTCAAACTCCTGCCATCTTGATGTCTCTACTCTGAGGGAATCTGTACTTCAACTAGGAGTCAAAGCAAACACTTTCTTCTTTAAGTAGCCCCTTCACCAGAGTATTTATCATACTAATGGGAAGAAAAATATCCAATAGTTATCCCAAAAAATGTGGATTTCTTCATTGCAAGCTAATTTTTGGCTAAGTGTCTCTGGATTTCCCATTTATAGCAATAGACATCAATATTTCATTAACATTTTTCTTAGGTAAAGCAATTTGACAGTACCAAACTTAAATAAACATAGCCCCTGAATGAACATTTTCTAAAAACATATTTATAAAATATTTCTGTATAATTGAAAAATTAGTATGTGATTTGGCATTCGTATTAGGCAAGCCAAATTATCAGGATGTAGTTCAATTATCAGTTCTGTTCATAATTTTCTTTATTTTTACTCCACTCTTTTTCCTGATTTCTGTCTGATATCTATTGTTCTGCATAGAGATTCACATTGATGAAGATGAAACAGATATTCTAAGTCATATGCAAGCTGGCAGCTTACCACAGCTGAGTTTAGATAGCAGGAGGTTTCTAATACTCTACTTTTATCTTTACATCAATGCTGTTGAGAATATATATGATAAAAGAGATGAAGTACTGAATCAATTGGTTTCCAAGTTTACTGTGAATTGATCTGGATCAGGAGATTTCTACAGCAAAATATAAATTCATGAAATGCATGACATGCAATTTCTGGTTTTGAAGAATGAAAAAGAATTTTTTTAAAAATGACTGCTTAGGAAAGGAGTTTGGAAATCATTTAGAATTTTGAATTATGAGTTTAGCTTTGCTTTAAAGGGATTTTTTTCCAGCTGGAACCAAATTCTATCTCCCTTAAGGAAGGGAAGAAGAACTCAACGAATCATTAAATTATGAATAATAAATAAGGAAGGTTTCTCAAAATATCATTTTATCCAGAACCGTAGTTTTGAAAACCATAAAACTGTGCTCTCTTCAATAAGTGATCCAACAGCTATTTGCTGGTATTGCTCTGGGTGGTTTACCTGGAGGGTTTCTTGTCTTCCTCCCCTTTCCTACTTCCTCCCTCCCTCCTCATTCCTCCTCTTTTTCCTTCCTTTCTTCCTTCCTTCTTTCTTTTCTTTTGTTCTTTCTTTTGTTCTTTCTTTTTCCTCTCTCTCTCTCTCTCTCTCTCTCTCTCTCTCTCTCTCTCTCTTTCTCTCTCTCTCCCCCCTCTCTCTCTCCATTTCTTTCTCATTTCTTTCCATACCAGAGCATTGCTTTTATAAGCCTTCTTTTCTTGTTTTTCTATTTTCTAATTTAGTTTTTAAAGTTTGGTGAAGTTTATAGTATTTTAAAATAATTCACAAGTAGACTTTAGCTGTTTTGACTGAAATAGACTCCTAGTTTAAGAAATTATAGAAACAAAAATCCCTGGAAATTTGATTTTCATTGCTTTTTAGAAAGAGGGAAAATTTCTGTATATTGTAAGGAAAGGGAGAAAAATGTTCAAATTCATTAGTTTAGAATTTATTGTTATGATTTCCATATCAGAAAAAAATGTCCATCTTACTTTGTAGAAAGATAAAAGACCATTGCAGAGTATAATTATGTCATCTGCATTTTCTTTTCAGAAGACCTATTATCACATATTTTGAAATTTAGGTATGTATCATACAGAGACAAATGATATTATGTGTAATTTTATGCTTCAGAATAAGATTTAAATTACAATGATACTTTATAGGTAGGAATATATATATATATATATATATATATATATATATATATATATTACATATACATATACATAAGGAATATTTTTATGTGGGTGTGTACATATACTCGGATCACAAGTCATTTTATGACAAACATACTTATTCAAGGCTTCATGTGTTTTTATACTAAAATTCAAAGGATAAATTGATTCTTGTTAATTTTTCATAACATTTGTTAAATTCATGGAGTGACAAATGGCATAGAGGCAAGATTTCTAGTTTATGATACATTGTTCTACCCAGTGAGGCTAAAAGTCTTACAATATTATAATAATACTTGAATAAAATTTCATTTAATAAAATTTAAATAACAATAACCTTTAATACAATTTAAATAAATAATTTTAAAAGACTGGTATCAATATTCCCTGGGACAGTACTACATGAACATATCATTATTATAAACAATTTAGGGCTACTTAACTGTGTGGCTATTAGAAATGAGTTCAATATTTATGATTAGGGGCAGTACCATTCAAAATGTGACCTGTTGACCCACACTTGGAACTCAAGCATTAACAATACAAGCATCATTTCAGTACTTCACAGGTAAATTCTCTGGTAAACTCCAAGTCTTCTAAGATTGCCACTGCATGAATTTGGGAGATGGTTTTTGAGCTAGCAATGCCTCTAGGCCAGTACATCTCAACTTTTCTAATGCTACAACCATTTACTACAATTCTTCTCATACTGTAGTGAACCCCAAGCCATAAAATTTGTTTCATTGCTACTTCATAACTCTAACTTTCTACTCTCATGAACTCTAATGTAAATATTGGATATGCAGGACACCTGTGCAAAGGTCACCTGACCACCAGTGGGGTTGTGACATACAGGTTGAGAACCTCTTCTCTAGATGATTTCGATATCAGATATCACTGCAAGACTCTGCCTTGTGCTTACAATTTGAATGAGGCCTTAATTAGTATAATTATCAACTAGATTAGCTTTGATTCTTTTTTTTCTGTTTTGGTTAAAGTACACATTTTCTAATTCAGAGGAAATGATGAATATTTTTTTAGCATGCCTAAAATTTTCTCCAGAGTTATTTTCTATAGCTTCCAAACAACTTATGCTTCTTTTAAAAACATGACACACATGCCTGGAGAAATTGGCAAGTGCACAAAATTATGAGATCAAGCAGTCACAGATATGATATTTTAATCAATTTGAATTCTTACCTTTAATTAATGAACTTGCATACGCAAATTGTGTTGGTTGTTCTTCTCCCCTACTTTAGGTTTTCTGGACCTGCGCATCTCCTTTGACCATCAGGAGTCCCTGGTTTTTATGTCACATGTTTTTTATACCTATTATCTTTTTCCTGAAGTACTCCTTTGCCTCTCTCATGGTCCTTTTCCTAATTACAAGATCTAGAAAGACTCTCATAACCACATATATTACTATTCACAAAAATTATATCTTAGAATCACATATATGAATAATATATGCTATTTTTATTTCTTATTGAACAATCTTACTTATAAAATATGCATTCGGATCTATCCTGTTACTTCTAAAGCTAATAATATATTTTTCTTTATATATCAAGAAAATTTTATTTCGTATATATTTTGCATTTCATTGCCTATTCTTTTTTGATAGCCTTCTAGGCTGACTCTAAACCTTTCCTATGCTGAAGAGAGCATAGATAAACAGATACACATATATCTTTGTGGTAGAGTATAGCAAATACTGAGTGTGTGAGTATATACTACTGCCTGTCGTAGTCCTATTTTACTTTTGAAAAAGTTCCACACTGATTTCCATAGTAGCTGCAATAGTTTACATTCCTTATAAGCAATGAATATGTTTTCTCATTTTTCTTATTTTTGACAAAGTTTGCTGTTACTTTTAGGGGATAATTGTGGTGGTTTGGTGTACATTCTGACTAGCATGAGACAGAATCTGAAAGTAGTTTAAATTTACATTTCTTTGATGGCTAAGAACAGAGCTAGAACTGATCCACAAGCTTTGCCCCCGACTGAGGGGCTTTTGTGCTAGTTCTCAGAGTATCCAAAGATACTGTGCAAGTTTTAAGGGAGAACAATGTTAGGTAGTTCTGCACAACTGTAAAGCATACAAATAGAACAAGATGAGCTGGAAACATCTCCACTGTGTTGAAATAATGGCACACTTATCTTGGCAGCTACCTCCAGTTGTCTAATTGGATTTAAGGCTTAGAGAACAGTAAGATAACAATCTTTATTTATTGTGAAACCAGAAAACTGCCTATGGTTGAAAAGGCCCAATGCCTGAGAAAAGACCCAACTACTTCCATTTCCCTAAATTATTCTAACTTTCTTTTTAAAATTTTTATTTTAATAATTTTATTAGATATTTATTTACATTTCAAATTTTATCCCTTTTCCTAGTTTCCCCTCCAAAAATCCCCTATCCCTCCTCCTCTTGCTCCCCAACCCATCCCCTCCATCTTCCTGGCCCTGGCATTCCCCTATACTGACTGGGGCATAGAACCTTCACAGGATCAAGGGCCTCTCCTTCCACTGATGAACAACTAGGCCATCCTCTGCTACATATGCATCTAGAGTCATGAGTCCTACTATACTATTTCTTTGATTGGTGGTTTAGTCCCAGGGAGCTCTGGGGGTACTGGTTAGTTCATATTGTTGTTCCTCCTATGGGGCTGTAAACTCCTTCAGCTCCTAGGGTACTTTCTCTAGCTCCTTCATAGGGGACCCAATATAAATAGTTATAAACATAGGTAGTTTTAGATCTTACCCTTCACCAAAGAAGCTTTGGCTTTGACTTGCAGTAGGATTACAGAAATCCTAGTTTTTAAATGCAGAGAACTGACTGTGGGTTACCCCACTCCTTTTGAACCAACCAGTACCACCCCCCCACCACCACCAGAGCTCCCAGAGACTAGACTGCCAACC
>NC_034592.1:42685973-42698602 GCF_900095145.1 Mus pahari | reverse complement strand
ATGCCAGCAAGATTCTACTGAAGGGACCCTGATTTAGCAGCCTCTTGTGAGGCTATGCCAGTGCTTGGCAAACACAGAAGTGGATGCTCACAGTCAGCTATTGGATGGAACACAGGGCCTCCAATGGAGGATTTAGAGAAAGTACCCAAGGAACTGAAGGGTGATGCAACCCTGTAGATGGAACAACAATATGAACTAACCAGTACCCCTGAGCTCGTGTCTCTAGCTTCATATGTAGCTGAAGATGGCCTAATTGGCCATCATTGGGAAGAGAGGCCCCTTGATCTTGCAAACTTTATATGACCTAGCACAGGGGAATACCTGGGCCAAGAAGTGGGAGTTGGTGGGTAGGGGAGCAGGGGCGGTGGGTGGTATAGGGAACTTTTGGGATAGCATTTGAAATGTAAATAAAGAAAATATCTAACAAAAAATAAATAAAGAGAAAAAGAAAATGAAAGAAAGAAAATGAAATTTTTCTTTAAGGCAGTGAAATCCTGCTCCAGTTTGTTGAGTCTATGGAAATATAGGGTAAACTGTAAATGAAATAGCTTTTCTTTTTTTTAGTAGAGAAGACTGAAGGCTAGAATAAATATTGTGATATAATTGCACCCTGAAGGCTCAAAGCAGGTCAATGCCATATCCTGGCTGAAAGAACTGGCACACAGTATGTAGGCTGATGCTGGTAACTCTTCTCTAGATGATGGATATAGCTCTACATGAGTTATAATAGGAGGGACTGATAAAGTTACAAATTTTGGAGTGGGTGGGTTGGGGATCAGAAGGAAGCAGGAGGGAATAGGGGATTTTCAGTCTGGAGGTTCCCCTGAAAATTGGACATAGCACTACCACCTCTCCTGGACATATATCCAGAAGATGTTCCAACTGGTAATAAGNACACATGCTCCACTATGTTCATAGCAGCCTTATTTATAATAGCCAGAAGCTGGAAAGAACCCAGATGTCCCTTAACAGAGGAATGGATACAGAACATGTGGTACATTTACATAATGGAGTACTGCTCAGCTATTAAAAACAATGAATTTATGAAATTCTTAGGCAAATGGATGGATCTGGGGGATATCATTCTGAGTGAGGTACAAAAAGAAAAGAAACCAGTCACAAAAGAACCCGCATGATATGCACTCACTGATAAGTGGATATTATCCCAGAAACTTAGAATACCCAAGATACAATGTGCAAACCTCGTGAAATTCTAGAAGGAATACCAAAATGTGGATACTTCATTCCTTCTTAGAATGGAGAACAAAATACCCATGGAAGGAGTTACAGAGACAAAGTTTGGGGTTGAGGTGGACGGAAGGACCATCCAGAGACTGTCCTACCCAGGGATCCATCCCATAAACAACCACCAAACCCAGACACTATTGCATATGCCAGCAAGATTTTGTTGACAGGACTCTCATATGGCTGTCTCTTGTGAGGCTATGTTAGTGCCTGGCTAATACAGAATTGGGAACTTACAGTCATCTATTGGATTGAACACAGGGACCCTAATGAATGCTCTAGAGAAAGTACCCAAGGAGCTAAAGGGCTCTGAAACCCTATAGGAGGAACAACAATATGAAGTAACCAGTACCTCCCCCCCCAAAAAAAAAAAAGCTTGTGTCTCTAGTTGCATATGTAGCAGAGGAGGGCCTAGTAGGTCATCAATGGGAGGAGAGGCCCTTGGTCTTGCAAAGATTATATGCCCCAGTACAGGGGAATTCTAGGGCCAGGAAGCTGGAGTGTGTGGGTTGGGGGAGTGGGCTGGGGGGGGGGAGGGTATAGGGAACTTTCAGGATAGCATTTGAAATGTAAGTAAATGAAGAAAATTATTTAATTATAAATATTTAGTAGAAAAAAATTATGTTTCAGATGTTGTGTCCTTACTAAAGTTTCTGGAACTGTTCTGTGTCATCTTTTTGAAACTTGATCCCGTGATAAGTTAGGTTCTGTGAGCTACAAGTCTGGTCTACAGAATGAAGTTTTATCCTTAAGGTCCTTATCAAACACAAGGATGTCTCAAGTTCTTTGCTGATGTAAAGTGGATACTTTCTTCTGCCACATAAAATAAAGACTCACTTTTATTCTTTTACTGATGGAAAAAAACTCCCCAAACTTTACTTATCATTTTGAAAAATTTTCAGATCAAATAATGGGAATTCCTATGAAGATTGTTGCTTGACTTACTGTCTCTTCATATTTGTGGTGTATTTGTTTTGTGGCGTCTAAGATTGTACTCAATTTTTTGTACATTTTTGAAAGCACTATATTTCTGGTTCATTTATTTAAATAAAATATTTTATTTATACAGATCTCATATTCTTTTCATTTCTACAAATCCATGCTAGCACTTTCGCACATGAGAATAACAGGGAAGAAAGGAATAAAGAAAAAAATTGTTTATAACAGACTTAGAGAAAAATATGTAAATATTTTATATTATTAAAATTTTTATTCAAGATGTTCTGATAGATATACTTGCCTTTCTCTACTGTTATAGAGTAAGCTCATTGGTTTCTGATGACTTCTTCTATAGTATGTGAATGACTATGTAAACTAAAAGGAGAATAATCTTTAAAACATTGTTTATGCCTCATCTTAGAAAATATGTGCATATTTAAAGAATAAAATAATGCTATTTTTCATATAAGTATTGTGGTAGTCACCCATTAGATCATCAGTTGCTGAAATTTTGTGAATATGATGTAGATATATTCCTGGAAATGGTAAGATTCTTTGAGACTTTTCTATAACTAAAACAAAAATCCTCTAAGACAACAAACATGAATGCACACTACAAATAATAAAATGGGTTCTTACAATATGAACCATAAAAATCATTGCAGTTAGTTTAGAGATATTGACAAGACTTTATAGCTACCTACTAGTGCCAATAAAATAGTTTGTATTAGGTCTTTGCTGCTTTAAAGTTAGTTTAAATATTAATGAAACTCACAAGAGAACTGCATTAGATTTTGACATGATTATGAAGCAACAACGAAAATTTACAATGTCTTGTCATATCATAGGCCAACTTAGATCAAACTGGAATTTAAATACCTCGTTTTTGTCATAGACTTTATCCCAGGTCATATTTATTCTACACATCTGCTCCATTTAGAAGAAACCTTATGAAGGTGTTTATTAATCCTTCAAAACCTTCCATACTAGGAGAGAGTCTACACTAGTTGTCTAAATAGTATGAACATGTTTCAAAAATTAACCATTTGAGTACTTTTTAAAATATCTTTTTCCTGCAGAAGATGAGAGATAAAACAGAAATCCAGCCCTCTAATTACCTTCACCAAAGGCCTCAAATGCATCTCCAGTGATACTCCATTGGAGAGAGCTAATATTTCAACAGCAAAGCAATTGGAGGTAGCTTCTGTGTTAGGGATGGGAGCATGAGATCATTTCTCTCAGACCTGGGACTCCATCTGTCTCGGATTCAGAAGGCAGGGGTGACAGGAAAGATTATCAGAGGATTTAAGACAGGGAAAAAACTGTAATCAGAATACATTGTATGAAAAAAAAATCTGTTTTCAATGGGGGAAAACTCATTAAAAATTTAAATTTCTATGCTGAGGAACTTTTAAAAACTTTTTAAACTTTTAAAAATATGCTTCTAAAATCATATTAGAGTTATTTTAATTTTATAAATATATGAATTTAGCCTGAATTTTTCTTTGTAGTACTAAATATTTAATGTATCCCTGTATATCTGTGATTAATTCTGAATACCATTTTAAGACTATTTCAGTCCTTCACTTTGTTTCATATTTTCATCTTTTTCTCTGTATTTCTTCTCAGTGTTTATAATGCATGCTCTTTGGCTCAGACAGATCATTCCTAAAATTCAGATTCTAAATTTCATTCAGGAACTATGATATTTGTTTTACTTTTACTTTTAAAAGTTTTCTTTTACTTGAGGATGCTTTTTTAAATGATCTGGATATGCTATTTCATATATTTATCCTGTTCTGAGACTAGTTTTAAGGTAGACTATAGTTTCTAATTTCTCTTATATCACCCTTCATTGATATGAGGAATAGAATCAAAGGGGTGCCTGCAGTGACACAGTAGAACGTGCTTCATTGCATTTTTCTTCATACAACAGGGAAAAGTTGCTGTGTTTTATTAATCTGGTTTATCTCACACTGTTGAAATCTGATGTAGTCATGATTGATTCTCTTTGCTACAAGCTGAGAAACCACTGGGAATTGTGTGTACTGATTTGCAATATCTAGACATGATATTTTTCTGGATGAAAATGAAACAGAAGAATTTTTGTTGTTGTTGTTGAAAAGGGCTCTCTCTCTCTCTCTCTGTGTAGCCCAGGCTAGCCTTGAACTCACAGATATCCCTCTGCCTTTACCTCCCTAGTGTGAGGATTAAAGGTTCTTGTAGCCAAGAATTAGTGTTCACAAAGAATATAGAAACTACTTCTACTTATGTTTGGACTGTGCTTTCTTTTGAGTATAGAGCTATTTACATTTAGACTTGTATAGAATACTAAGTGAGGGAAAGTCAAACATTCGTCGTATGTCACACACAAAACACTGATAGCCACACTAGAGCATATGAAGTTTATTCTTTAGGGAGTAATCTAAACAGATGAATCAGGTACATATAATTTGAAAAAAATCAACGTTTAAATACGGAGCTTAAGTCTAGTGATAAACCATTGCTTTAAATATCTCATTGCCAACAGAATTATGTATTTTCTTTCTAAATAATATAACATTTTCCCTTTCTAAGTATACCAGAAGGAGACTTCAGTGCACTTTCAAAAATAAAGACACTCTTTGAACATTTGATTGTGTTTTGAGTATGAAACAATTTGAACAGGTATAAATGAATGCCATGGCTTATTCAGACTCTTCTTTCATCATCAGCTAGAGGCAATAAATCTACAATACAAGATACTGAATATAATTAATAATGAACCACTCTTCTGGAAATGTACTTGCTGCCTATGTAGTATGGTGCTTCCAATTTGTGATGAGAAAAATAGATGAATGAAAAGAATAATAGGTAAAAAAAATAATGATTTTTTATTTAATATTTTCAAATACTTGTTAAAACTATGAAAGGTCAAATCTAAATGCAGCTTAACTAAACATCTGTATTTAACTCTAAGTAATTAAACTGTATGTCACTTGGAGGTATCTGGATTATGTATTAAATTCAAATTGGACACAATTTAATAATGCAAATGACTACTAACAAAATACAACAGCTAGACACAGGAAAGTAGAGACATTGTACATACCTCACTCACTATCCTTGTTTCTTTTTGAATAGCATGTATACATTCCAAAGAAATCCAAACATTACTAGAATGAGTCCAGCAACATACAACTTAGCGAAAGAAACTGATCACATGTAAACTAAAATCGATAATTTTTCCTGTCAAATTGACATGTGATTAATATTTGGAACTAGCCCAAAGACAGATTTTAAGAAATGAGAGGCAATATCTATTATTTATTTCTAAAAATTCCATGTTTCTGTTTGCTTCAGATAAAACAAATCACCGTAAGAATGACTGGTATCTTAACGCTATCTGCTATTTATGGTGTTTGAAAATGAGTTGTTTTTAACCAGCGTCCTTCCCACCCTGAATTTTATTTTACATTTCATTCCTCTAGTTCCGCTGTCTGGTTGGTGAATCATCTCAGTAATATATGTTAGGAATTTTCACTTGAAGGACCATGTATCTTTAAATGTCTTCTTTTTATTCATCCTACTTCTCACACATGTAATTTCCCCTTTAATTTGACATCATTTAACGGCACATTACACGTCAATGATGTGATCTGTGAATATTTACAATGTTCATGTCATTTTTATTTGCTCATCCAATTTAAGTAGCTCTGCTTTTTATGACATCATGAATTCTTCAGTCTTTTTGGTCTTTTTGGGACTAATTATTCCATTAGTTCCTTCGAAGTAGTACTGTTTGTCAGTCACTTCTTCCCTTTTGATCATAAGACCTTTGCTGTTCTCCTTTACATGTACAATAAGCCCTAGGCTGAAGCAGCTAAGCTCATAGGCAGTGCAGCCTGCATGGTTGGTTCTGCTTTGAATAACTTTCTCTGTCTGGAGTCAGTTTGTATGTACACCTCCCTATCATGAAACACAACTTGTCACCTACCCCAAATGAATATGCATTAAAAATTATTAACTTTCTATCAACGAATGTTTTATATAGAGTACTTCTGCTTGCTAGGACAGAGACCTTCAGAAGAAGTGGCAGTAACTAAAAATATTAGGATAAAAATGAACTAAATTGACTTGTCAAAATATCTTGACAGTTAATTGCTTAATGTTGATTTCACTATAATTGCACAGCATCATAGACTCAGCTTCTGATAAAATCAATTTTTCCTTGGAACTTTTCAAGTCTACTTTTGTCTGCTAAATTACAGGTTATGGTTGTGATTAATTATAAACAGCATCAAGACAAAAGAGGATCTACTATGATTAAAGTCTGACTTTGCCTGCAGTATCCTTGTTGACTAAAAATGTTAGCATTTTGTCGGCAATGCAGAGCACTGATATCTTTTGCTGCCCTCTATAATGATTAGAACAAGACCACGAGATCTGCTTTCTAAAGCTGGTAGAATCCAACTCTCCAAATCCCCTTCAAAGAAAATACTGAGGCATAATTAATGTGTTATTTGAAAGGTTCTACCACAGGTGGTTGTCCCAATGAGCATCAGCAGCTTTCTTTTTAGTGTTTTTTGAAAAATAGCAAGGCAGTTAGCAGCCTCATAGCAAGTAATGCCAAAAATAGGTAGAAATAAACTAGAATGAAAAGAATATATGTAAAAAGCACACGTGGCTGGAAAGGTGGCTCAGCAGTTATAAGAAACCTAGTTTAGTTTCTATGTGTGTCTCCATGTGTGTATGTCAGGTGGCTTACAGATCTGTGCAACTCCAGTTCCCCTCTCTTCCGACCTCCTTGATCAATTTTCACACATGTGGAATACACTCACACAGGCACATATAGACACAAAAATCAAAAGAAATCTTAAAAGCAAAAATAACAGTCTGACATTAATGGTTGAAGATTTCACGTTGGATGGCACCAGGCTAGAATGATGCATAAGTTTTACTTTTCTAATTCTGACTTCATGAAACAAGCCATCAATTTCCCCAGAGACAAAGCTTCTTTACTGCCACGACAGACTTTTTTTGTTGTAACCATAAGATCTTAAAGTGGATGTGCCTTGCGATCGACAAAGTCATTTCTGAATAGCGAGCATTGTTATTTATGCACCTAGACTGAATGTCCTAACTCTAGAACCATCTGCTCCTCCCTCCCTGTCCCTCGAATGGGCTACCATCCACTGTTCTGACTTTCTGATGATAGAGGTAGAAAGGACTGGTACACTGGCCATCTGTTGAGCTAAGGAGAAAGGTGATAATATCTAGGCAGAGAGCGCTCAGAAATGTGAACTATTGAGAAGAATGCTGGTGAAGGGATACGTGGCTGAAGATGCTCACTTGCGTGCAGGTCATAAAAAGGATTCTTGGCAGAAAAAAAATCACAGCAAATTTCTACAAGAACATGTAGTGGTTTACACAGCGTCGTGCTCCTAGCTGATTGCGGGCTTCCAGCCACCAGCCCAGGAACTCTCTGGGTCCACGAATGAAAGATACAGATTAGCTTATTTTTAAGATGCCTTGATTAGCTCAAAGGCTGGGCCGTTCTAATCCTCCGCCTGGCTATCATAGATTTTCCTCTGAAGCTCCTGACTCAACACCCTCTAAACCTATGATTTATCTTTGCTACCCTGGCTCCTTCTGGGTTGCCCCCTAGTTTTTGCCACCTAAGATGCTTCTGGGCAGCCCTTCTGGGGGCGACATTCCTTTTCACTTACATTTCTGATATTTTCCTTCTGCAGCTCTAAATCTGAACCATCTCCCTCCGAAACCTGGTGATTCCTCATCTCTCCTCTTTTGCCCCCATCCTAGTCCACACACATATAAAGGTCCTGCTCTGTCACCCTTTGCCCAACCATTTGCCGCTGGCATCATTATTGATCAATCAAAACCCAATTTGGAACAAGGACCTTCGGTGTTTCATAGATTCCCGATTAAATGAAAGCATTAGAACCAATCCCCAACAGAATAAAGGCCATCTTTTGCTAAAGTTGGAATTACAATGGAATGTGGTAGCACTTTGTGATCATCATTTCTTACATTATACATCACTAGTGCTGTCAAATCTCCTTATCCATGGTCAGTAGAATCAACCCAGTATTGAAGATAATTGAAAAAGAAATTAGTGTATGCTGAGCACACATTGTTTTGTGCATTGCTCTGTAAAGAATACAGTACAACTATCTCTGTTACATTCACATTGTAGTCGAGAGATGATTTAAAATATTATAGGAGAATGTACAAATCTTACAGGCTAATTCAATGATTTTAAAATCATTGAGACTTAGGTACTGACCAGGCACCCTGGAAACAGTATTCCACAGATAATGAAGAACTACTGTGTTTGTAAAGATAAGTCAATAATTCTTTTGATATAAAGTCTACAGCTATGAATTTAAAAATCAACTCCACTCTTTACTGCCTGGTGGTCAAACCCTAACCATGTCCTTCATTTTCTCTCATCCTCAGTTTCCTCACTTGTACAGTTGGGGGTACTAGTAATATAATAATTCTAAGACTTGACCAACTGCCTGCAAGCTAAAAAAAGAATTAATTGATTTTGTATCTGGTCAGAATTAGAGCAAGGATTATCTATGTATATCGTCTATGTCTTCATTTAAGAGGGGTCAGCAAAGGCGGTGATAGTATTTTCTGCATTTCTGAAACCATGTGACATGTTTGGCCTTTTCAAGTATTTCCAATTTAGAGAACAATGGGATTCTGTGCAGGTGTTGGAGCAGGCTTCATAAGACTGTTATTAACTTTCCTGATATCCATGCCATATTGGCTTATTCTTGGAGTTTTCAGACCTGTGTTATGAGTTCTATTTGACTATGACCCCAGATATCTACTTTTGTAGTTTGTATGCAAGGTACTTGAGTTTAACATCAAAACTAAGAACCAATTTGTCTGGTTATTATTATTATTATTATTATTATTTTAATTTTAACTTAACATAAACACAAGGAATGTTTTTAGAGGTCATGTTTAATTTTATGAACATATATGGAGGATGTATGGAGGAAAAATAAATGGTTATCAAATGAACTTATGAGGAGTGACTAAATCTGGCAACTCATGTAATCATGATCTAGGCTTGAAAAAGAGTTGAGAAGTTTGTGAATGAGAAGGATATGATCGACAAAGCCATTATTTACTGGCCTTATGTAACTTGAGTTTTTTCATTGAGGACAAAAAAGAACATCACATATTTCAATCCTTCGACTTTTAGAAATAAAATGTGCTGATTTTTTTCCCCCTTAGCACTGTTCAGAGTAAGTTTTACAGGTTAACAAAAATCAACAGTGCTTATTTAGGCGGCCAGAGCAGCTCAGTCTGAATCTCAGAGCTGTGGCTTTCTGACTTTGGGTAGCTTCCTGTGACTGTTCCTGCTTAAGAATTCTTTCATTTAGATGAGAGTTTGTCTCCAGGACTCACAGACTTTTGTTGTAAGGACTAAGTGGTTGCATCTCAAATGGAGTAACAATTTGTGTTTACAAATTCATAGGGGTGAGGCATACTATAAGTAGGTTTTAGAGACAGTTCAGGTAAAATGTTTCACTATATTGGTTTGAAAGCAGCTGTCTTCCTAGATGTTTATTTTTTATTTTTATGTTTATTTTTGTTTTTGTTTTTATAATTGGGAGGATGTTTGTTGTACAAAAATACAGTAACATGCACATAGACTAAAAATCTCTTGTGTTTTTGGATGAATCATCCAGCAGTTTGATGAGCATGGTCTCAATTTGCTGGGTGCATTTCTTAGAATGTTCAGAAATACCACATCTATTTATTGGTGACTTGGTACTTATTAAAAGTTTAGTTGCTTGTTTGTCCTGTGACTCCTTGATGATGCCTCCTATTTTTAGTGCCATCTTTTTCAGTGTGTAATTAATTAATGTTGTAACTGTGAGACAAAAGTACATATTTTATGAATTCTCCTTAAAGGTTTACGATTTTACCTTTTACTACTAATATACAAAATGACCACTTTATGTCTCTAATGATTGTGTCTCTATAGCCCAATACAATTACTAATAGAAAACTCCATGGTTTGAAATGAGCTCTAATAGAATTATTTCTATCCCTGAGTTGAAGGTAATTCAATCTACAGTGTTCCTGTAGTCAGTTAAACATAGCAGATTTGCATATCTATAGATAGAGATATGTAACCAAGGAAAATGACTGGTATCATGAATAATAATCATTTCAATTTGCTATTTATCTAGTGAAAATTTGGGTTCTGAAAGCCTTATATGATTTTTCTCAGGTGATCAATATTAATGAAGAAGGAAACATTTATAGGAATTACTTAGGCTTATGGGTAATTGAAACTGAGTCTGCCAGATATATAAAAACAACTCCAAAGTTTGTCTTTAAATTGTATTGTTTTCACAAAGTGAATTTATTGAAAACATTTTAAAAACTTATGAACAACTTATGATTATTTCTTTCTTTCTTTGGCTAGTTTGGTAGCAAATGTTACATAGAAATGATGAAAGGACTAAGTGACAGTTTGCCTGGGTATGACTTAAAAGATCTATTTGTACCTACAGTTTAGGTAGCCATTTACTAAAGTCTATATTCCTCTTTTTATTAATAATTTTATTTGTTTACATTTCAAATGTAATCCTCCTTCCCTATATCCCCTCCATGAACCATTCTTTTCCCTTCCCCTTTGTCTCTAAGAGGGTGCTCTACTACCCACCCATCCACTGCCTCACCCCTCTAGCATCCCTCTTCTCCACAGAACAAAGCAGCTAGCTCCCCTCCCACTGATGTAGTAGGAGCCATAGACTGGCCCATGTATACTCTTTCATTGGCAGTTTAGTCTCTGGGAACTCTCAAGTGTCCTGTTAGTTGACATTATTTTTCTTCCTATGGGGTTGCAATCCCATTAAGCTCCTTCAGCCCTTCCCCTAACTATTCCACTGAGGTCCCCAGGCTCAGCACAATGTTTGGCTGTGAGTATCTGCATCTGTCTTAGGTCCTAGAGGAACCTCTCAGAAGACAGATATACCAGTCTCCTATCTGCAAACACCTCTTGACCAGCAATAGTGTCAGGTTTGGTGTTGCAAGGGGAATGGATCTACGGATGTATGGCCTTTCCTTCAGCCTCTGCTCCATTTTTATCCCTGAATTTCCATTAGACAGGAAGAGTGTTGTGGTAAAAAATGTGTGGTGGGTGGCCCCATACCTCCACTGGGGACCATGTCTATCTAATGGAGGTTCTATTTCCCTGCTGTTAGGTATTTTGGTTAATGTCATCCCCATCGGGTCCTGGGAGCATCCTCCATCTTTGCCATCTGGGACTGTCTAGTGGTTCCCCAAGTTCCCCTCACCCCCACCTATTTCTATTTTTTCTCCAGGCCATCTGGACTTCTCTACTGTCTCTTCCCATACATGGTCCTGCCCCACTTTTTTCTCCCATCTCCCACTAAGATCCATCTCTCTATCTGCCTCCTATGATTATTTTGTTCCCTCTTGTAAGTGGGATTGAAGCATCCATGCTTTGGCCTCCTTCTTGTTAAGCTTCAGATGGTCTGTGAGTTGTATCGTGGATATTCTGAGCTTTTGGGCTAGTATCCACTTATCAGTGAGTGCATACCATGTGTGTTCTTTTGTTACTGGGTTACCTCACTCAGGATGATATTTTCTAATTCCATCTATTTGCCTAAGAATTTCATGAATTCATTGTTTTTAATAGCTGAGTGGTACTCCATTGTATAAATGTAACACACTTTCTGTAACCACTGTTCTGTTGAAGGACATTTGGGATCTTTCTAGTTTCTGGCTTTTATAAATAAGGCTGCTGTGAACATAGTCAGGCATTTGCCCTTGTTATATGTTGGAACATCTTTTGGGTATATGTCCAGGGGTGGTATAGCTGGGTGCTCAGGTAGTACTATGTCCAGTTTTCTTAGGAACTGCAGACTGATTTCCAGAGTGGTTGCACCAGCTTACAATCCCACCAGCAATGGAGGAGTCTACCTCTTTCTCCACATCCTTGCCAACATCTACTGTCACTTGCATTTTTTATCTTAGCCATTCTGACTGGTGTGAGGTAGAATTTCAGGGCCAATTTGATTTTGATTTCCCTGATGACTAAGGATGTTAAACATTTCTTTAAGTGTTTCTCAGCCATTTGAGATTCCTTGGTTGAGAATTCTCTATTTAGCTCTATGCTCCACTTTTTCATATGGTTATATGGTTTTCTGGGTCTGCCTTCTTGAGTTCTTTGTATATTTTGGATATTAACCTTCTAATGAACGTAGGGTTGGTAAAGATTTTTTTCAATCTGTAGGTTACAAATGTATCTGATTTTGTAGTAGGATCTGATGATGTTTTGGATTTCCTTAGGGTCTGTTGTTATGTCTCCCTTTTCATTTCTGATTTTGTTAATTAGGATGCTGTCTCTGTGCCCTCTAGTGAGTCTGGCTAAGGGCTTATCTATC
>NC_034592.1:42682813-42683948 GCF_900095145.1 Mus pahari | reverse complement strand
ACATTTGTTGTTCTGATTATTATGTGTCAGGAGGAATTTCTTTTCTGGTCCAGTCTATTTGGAGTTCTGTAGGCTTCTTTTATGTTCATGGGCATCTTGTTCTTTAGGTTTGGGAAGTTTTCTTCTATAATTTTTATTGAAGATGTTTGCTGGCCCTTTAAATTGAAAATCTCATTCTCATCTACTTCTATTATCTGTAGGTTTGGTCTTCCTATTGTGTCCTGGATGTTTTGAGGTAGGCTCTTTTTGCATTTTCTTTGATTGCAGAAGCCATGGAGGGATGTTCTTTACTGGCTTGCTTCCCCTGGCTTGCTCAGCCTGCTATCTTATAGAACTAAGACTACCAGCCCAGAGATGGTCCCACCCACAAGGGGCCCTTGCACCTTCATCACTAATTGAGAAAATGCCCTGCAGCTGGATCTCATGGAGGCATTTCCCCAACTGAAGCTCCTTTCTCTGTGATAACTCTTTGATTGTTTTGCCCATGTTCTCTATGGAATCTTCTGCAGTTGAGATTCTCTCTTCTATCTCCTGTATTCTATTGCTGATTCTTTAATCTATGGTTCCTGATTTCTTTCCTAGGTTTTCTATCCCCAGAGTTGTCACATTTTGGGTTTTCTTTATTGCTTCTATTTCCCTTTTTAGTTCTTGGATGGCTTTGTTCAGTTCCATCACCTGTTTGTTTCTGTTCTCCTCTCTCTCTTTAAGGACTTCTACCTCTTTAGAAGTATTCTCCGGTTTTTCTTCAAGGACTTGTACCTCTTTAGCAGTGTTCTCCTGCATTTCTTTAATAATGCCCTTCTTAAAGTCCTCTACCCGCATCATGCTTTTAAATCCGATTCTTGCTTTTCAGCTGTGTTGGAGTATTCAGGACTGATTAAGGTGGGAGCACTAGGTTCTGATGATGGTGAGTGGTCTTGGTGTCTGTTAGTAAGATTCCTACATTTGCCTTTCACCATCTGGTGATCTCTGGAGTTAGTTGTTATAGATGTCTCTAGTTCGAGCTTGTTTCTCCTGTGATTCTGTTAGCCTCTGTCTGCAGTCCTGGGAGTTCAGCTCTCTCCTGGGTCTCAGTGGTCAGATTACTCTCTGCAGGGAAGCTCTCCTCTAGCAGGGAAGGTGCACAGAGGCCTGG
>NC_034592.1:42681327-42682579 GCF_900095145.1 Mus pahari | reverse complement strand
ACAGACTAGCCACTGAGGGACCCTGGACACAATATGACTCTCTCACCTCTTCTGGCAGACAGAGCCCTCACAGGTGGCCACCTTTCCTCTGGCGAGGAAGGTGCCCAAATTTCTGGAGCCTGAAACAGGGTCTGTCCCAGAAGTCAGGTTGCTTCTGTCTGTTCCGAAGCTGTGTAGCTTGTGTCTTCCATACTCTCGCCAGCGCAGACTGGAGCCTAAGCAAACTGGAGCAAAAATGGCTCTCCTGCCAGCTCAGGTCTTGAGACTCCTCCCGGGTGGACACCCCTCCTCTGGCGGGAAAAGTGCTGGATGACTGGAGCCAGAAATGGGATATTTCCCAGCAGCTGTGTCACTTCTGCAGGCTGCCCTCTCCCTGGCAGTGCCTGAGCAAAGATGGCTCTCCTTCCAGCTCAGGCCTTGAGACCCCTCCCGTGTGGGCACCCCTCCTCGGGCGCGAAAAGTGCCAGATGACTGGAGCCAGATCCTTTCCAAGACTTTTAACACGAAGTGGTATTGAATTTTGTTAAAGATTTTTTTTTTTTTAAAGCATCTTATGAGATGATCCTGTGATTTTTTTTTTCCTTTGAGTTTTTCAATAAAGTGTATTAGTTGATGGATTTCCATATATTGAATCATCCTTGCATCCCTGGGATGAAACGTACTTGATCATGCTGAATGATCATTTTAATGTGTTATTTCATTTGTTTTGCAAGAATTTTATTAATTATTTTTGCATTGATGTTCATAAGCAAAATTGGTCTGAATTTCTCTCTCTTTGTTGGGTCTTTTGTGGCTTAGGTATCAGCATATCCATGGCTTCATAGGATGAATTAGGTAGTATTCCTACTTTTTCTATTTTGTGGAGAGTTTGAGTAGTGTTGGTATTAGTTCTTCTTTGAAGGTCTGATAAAATTCTGCACCAAAACCATCTGGCCCTGGACTTTTTTGATTCGGAGAGTTTTTATGACTGCTTCTATTTCCTAAGGAAGTGATTATGGGACTGTTTACATAGTTTATCTGGTCTAGATTTTCCAGTGTGATTGGTATAGACTTTTTTTTTTAGTAAGCTCTGATGATTTTTTTTTTAATTCCGTTAGTTTCTGTTGTTATCTTTTCCTTTTCATTTCTAATTTTGTTATATTGGATACTATTTCTGTTCCCTTTAGTTAGTGTGGCTAAGTATTTATTGATCTTCCAGATTTTCTCAAACAACCAACTCTTACTTTTATTGATTCTTTGTATAGTTCTCTTT
>NC_034592.1:42636996-42680766 GCF_900095145.1 Mus pahari | reverse complement strand
TGTTTGCTTCTTTTTGTTCTAGAGCTTTCAGACTAAACTAGCTGTTAAGTTGCTAGTGTATTATCTCCCTAATTTCTTTTTGAAGATACTCAGTACTCTGCATTTTCTTCTTGGCACTGTTTTCTCTGTGTGCCATAAGTTTGGGTATGCTTTGCCTTCATTTTCATTAAATTCTAGAAAGTCTTTCATTTCTTTCTTTATTTCTTACTGGACCAATTTATCATTGTGTAGAGATTTGTTCAGTTTCCATGGCTATGTGGGTTTTCTGTTGGTTTTGTTGTTATTGAAGACCAGCCTTTGTGGTAATCTGATAGGATACATGGGATTATTTCAATTTTTTTGTGTTGGTTGATGCTTGTTTTATGTCTGAGTATATAGTCAATTTTGGATAAAGTTATATGAGGTGCTGAAAAGAAACTTTATTCTTTTCTTTTAGGGCAAAATATTCTGTAGATATTTGTTAAATCCATTGGTTCATAACTTCTGTTAGTTTCAATGTGTCTGTGTTTAATTTCTGTTTCCATAATCTGTCTATTGGTGAGAACTGGGTGTTGAAATCTCACACTACTATTGGGTGAGGATCATTTTGTGTTTTGAACATTAGTAACATTTCTTTTACAAATGCAGGTGCCATTGCATTTGGGGCATAGCTGATTAGAATTGATTCTTCCTCTTGGTTGTTTTTTCCTTTGCTGAGTATGAAGTATCCTTCCCCATCTCTTTTGATAACTTTTGGTTGAAAGTCTACTTTGTTGGATATTAGAACGGCTACTACAACTTGTCTCTTTGAGACTATTTTCTTGGAAAAAGTTTTTTTTTCCAGTCGTTTAGTCTTAAGTAGTATCTGTTTTTGTCACTTATGTGTTTCCTGTATGCAAAAAAATGCTTGGTCCTATTTACATATCCAGTCTGTTAGTATGTCTTCTTGTTGGAGAACTGAGTACATTGATGTTGAGAGATATTAAGGACCAAAGTTTTTGGTTCTTGTTATTTTTGTGGTTGATGATGTTAAATTTGTGTGGTTCTCTTCTTTTGGATTTGTTGTGAGATGATTAACATCTGGGATTTTCATGAGTGTGGTTTCCCTGTTTGTGTTGGAGCTTTCCTTCTACTATTCTCTGTAGTGCTATACTAGTGAAATAAGTATTGTTTAAATTTTTTTTTTTTTTTCATGGAGTATCTTGGTTTCTCCATCTATGGTGATTAAGAGTTTTGCTGGGTATAGTAGCCTGGGCTGGCATTTGTGTTCTCTTAGAATCTGCATGATATCTGTCCAGGATCTTCTGGCTTTTATAGTCTCTAGTGAGAAGTCTGGTGTAATTCTGATAGGTCTGCCTTTATATGTTACTTGGCCTTTTCCTCTTACCACTTTTAATATTCTTTCTTTGTTTTGTGAATTTAATGTTATTATGACATTTAGATTATTATGTGACTGGAGGAATTCTTTTCTGGTCCAATCTATTGTGCTAGCCTTGCAGCTGAGGGGAATTTTTGGGCTCATTGCTACAACCGTATTTTTGTTGAGATTAAAGTCACCAAATCCATTAGGTAACACAAACACAAAATAAATCTTAAGAATTATGTATTGTACTTCTGCAAGCATGAAAAATTAATTCAGTACACATTATTCGAAGTACTTATAGAACCAAATGGGTTATAGTTCTTCTGTTCTGAAAAGTCTATGAGAGGAAAATTTGGTTTATGTAATATCATAGTTGCCCAGAGTTTGAACTGACTACATAGCTGACTGAGTCCATGAAATCACACTGTATTATGTATCATATGCTATACCCTGAGAGCCAACAATTGAATGGGGCAAAATCCCAGCAAATACTATACCAATAAGGTGTATTTTTCATCAAATAAAATAATAAAAGGATAGCTCCATTATAAAAAATTATATTGATTCTAATTTGCCTGATTTTAACCTAAACTATCCACTGTTATTTTGTTGTAAAGATCTACAAAGATTCTTAAACTTGAGGCTAAACAGTTAGTCATACAGAATTTATTTGGGCTTGGCAAGAATTCCACATTTTCATTTATCCATTTTAAGTTATATATTTTATTTGCATAACAAGATTTTGTTGGATAATCTTTGAAAAATTTCACAGGAAAATACATTTTTTTAATGAATCCAAATTTAGTAATTTGTTTTTGATCAGGGACAGATGAGCTGTAAATGTGTTATTCAGGTTGATTTAGTCCAGCCAACATGATTGATGGTGCTCCTGTCTGGTTTTCCTCTGATCAATGGCATGCATTTATGATGGGGCAAGGCCAACAGGTACAGGCTTAAGAAATTAGGATATCAAGTTTCCTTGAACTAAACTTTAGATTTATTTTTTAAGCAGGATGATTCTTTTATATATTTTCTTCTATCACTTGATACTTTTGTGATATTCACTGTTTGAATTACATAGATAATCAAATATTTTAAGTATTGTTTTTAGATAAATAATATATGAAAGCTTAGTAGAGGGGTGATATAGAAATAGTCCCAGTCCACATAAGATTTTCTTCTGAACTTTGGACAGTTTTCACTCTATAGGAAGAGAAATGTCTGTTAATAAAGAACAATGTAAAATAGGTTCAAAGCAAACTTGCTGTTAACTAAGAAAGTGAAATATATATTCTAAATTGGAATTCATAGTAGTTAATTTTGACATAGTTTGGAATGTATTATAATAAATTTAGCCAAGATGTAGTAGAAAGAGCTCCTTTAAATAAAATAATATATAAAGCACAAAATTATGTTAATAACAATTCAATTTAGATATAAAATAAATTGAGGAAAAGGTTTAACCTATAAATAATTTTAGTCATTATTGCTTATTCTTTGATTGCCCTCTGTCTTAGTTAGCTATAAAGAGACACCATGGCCCAAGCAACTCTTATAAACGTGAATATTTCCTCCCATTGATTGATGACTAGGCCATCCTCTGCTACATATGCAACTAGAGACATAAGCTCTATGGGGCACTGGTTAGTTCATACTGTTGTTCTTCCATAGGGTTGCAGACCCCTTTAGCTCCTTGGATACTTTCTCTAGCTCCTCCACTGGGGGCCCTGTGTTGCATCTAATAGATGACTGTGAGCACCCCCTTCTGTATTTGCCAGGCACTGGCATTGCCTCACAAGAGATAGCTATATCAGGCTCCTATCAGTAAAATCTTGCTGGCATATGCAGTAGTGTCTGCGTTTGGTGGTTGTTTATGGGATGGAAGAAGATTATATGCCCCAGTACAGCAGAGGAATGGCAGAACAGGAAGTGGGAGTCGGTGGATTGGGGAGCAGGGTGGGAGGAGGGGGATATAGGGCTTTTGGAGAGGAAACTAGGAAAAGGCATACATTTGAAATGTAAATGAAGAAAATATCTAATAAAAAGGATATCTATATCTAATAAAAATATTTATATCTTTATCTAATAAAATATTAATTATATATAATTAAATATTTATATTTATATCTAATAAAAATATCTAATAAAGGAGAATATTTAATTGAAGCCGGATTTTAGTTTCAGAGGTTTAGTCCATTATAGTCATGGCTGGAAACATGGCACTATTCAAGTAAATATAGTGCTAGAGAAGGACATGAGATTTCTACATTCTGATCCAAGATTGGTAGAAAGAAGACAGTCATCCTCAGGGAGCTAGAAGGAAGCTCTCTCCAAACCCATTCCAACAGTGACATACTTCCCCCCACATGGCCACACCTACTAAGCATATTGAAATACCACAGCCTCCTTGCAATTGGAATTATACAAAAATTAAATGTTTAGGGTCAGTGGTGATCTAAGTTAATTTCAGTCCTGAGCACCACAATGATGAAAAGAAAAGCACACATGCACACACAAGGAAAACTCATAGGCATTTAATTTAATACATCATGAACTGCTTACTTATGTGAAGTTTATAAATTTAGCACTGCTTTACTTATTGCTTAAAAATTACTTACGGGCAGTGCACTGCCTTCTAGGCATAGTTATTTTCTAGAAATCTAATGGAATAAGAAAGGAATAGAATAAGAAAGGAATGATGCTACAAAGTTACTCTAGATTGGAGACAAAAAAATGATCAAAATAGAGATAAGGGAAAATATATCTATTTTGACTTCTGATAACTAAACATTTAGAGAGTAATAACTAAACATTTAGCCAAGTTATAAATTCCTTATGCAACTAAAGAGTAAAAAGAAAGTGTAAAGAGTTCAGATCAAATCCAGGCTCTATTTCCTCAAAGGTAGTTAAGCTTGGTTGAGAGTGTTGGTTTGAGTCTGCCTATTCAAATGACTTTTCCTCATAACTTTGATTTTATGAAGTGGGGATGAGCAAATGGAATGTTGGTGAAATTAGGAAGGGAACTATGGTATTTCTTATCAGTGATTGTATAATGCCATCTATTCTATATGTGTGTACCTGTCATGTAACTGCATCTGTCAAAAGATCAAAAAGAGCTGGGCGTGGTGGTGCACGCCTTTAATCCCAGCACTCAGGAGGCAGAGGCAGGCAGATTTCCGAGATTGAGGCCAGCATGGTCTAAAAAATGAGTTCCAGGACACCCAGGGCTATACAGAGAAACCCTGTCTTAAAAAAAACGATCAAAAAGTTTCATTCATAAATTTTGTAGACTTTGAATAAATTGAAAGAAGACATATGTAAAGGAATGGTAGTTAGTCTTTTCATAATTATAAGAGTAAATATGTTTAAAACACATTTTGTTCTATGTGTGTAAAAGTAACTTTCATTTCCTCAGAGGAAATGATAAGAGTGATACTTAAGCTTTACAAATAAATGGTGAGTGCTAAGTCCAGAGCATTTCTATGGAACTATCCCTAAACTTCTGGCCTATATACAATCTAATCTTCTGAAAGCCCCAACTTTGAAAGCTATGATTTTAAGCCTCCATCGGCTAACCTAGGCCTAAAATATTTTCAGTCTCTGAGACATACTGGTGAACAAGTTCAGTTTTTACTTCTTTTTGAACTCTGGCTGGCTGGTTCAACTCAGCTGTTCTGGCTTAAGATGACTGATTCAACCTGACTTTTCTTGACTTCTCACTGAATTTCTCTTCTTGACCTCAAACTAACTCAGGCAATTCGTTCTAATCTTCTTATTGTCCTTATTCTCTGTCTTCAGTTATCTCTACTGACCTGCATTGCCTGAACTCAACTAAACTGCACTTTCTGAACTGCTTTCTGCCTAGATGTCACTTTCAAACATTGCTGCCTCCTTCTGTGAACTAACCTTACTTTCATTGTGAGGGATTCAAGGTGTGCACTAACACCATGTCTATATTACAGACAGATGGATTACAGGTATGTCATTCTAGCCTTATCTATGTGATAACACAGACATACAGAGTCTTTGGATGTAAAACCTTGCCAGAGAAGTTGTGTTGCTGCATTAAAATTCCTCTACATAAGTATTTATCTGTATATCTATCTGTGTGTAGCTATTGAGATTTTTTTTCCTCACGTTTAAATTGTGAAAGTTACATGAACATTTTGGGGACTTTTCCTCTACAAAATGAAATACTAAGCAGCAGGAAGCTCTTTGTATTGGTGACTATGCACTGTTGTGATGTGGGATTGGACCATCAAAATAAAATTTAAATTATATATATCCATCTATCATTCCTGCAAACACATTGTAATTAAGGATGGTGAAAAACTCAGTTAAAATTATTATGTGACTGCACTATTAGAATGAAGAAGTAACTGATTTTCCAAGTGGTAATAGATATATTGCCTTTTAGCCTGCAACAAACTTGAAAAAAGCAAAAACTCAACAAAGTTATTAACAGTAAAAAGACAGACATTTTAGAAAGGCTACCATATGTGCCTCCTTTATCATAGATACAATGTATCTGTACAATATTCTTAGAACTTATAATGCCCTTCATTGAATTTTTTTTTTTTTTTGATCCTAACCATCTTTACAGTTTGTCACGCTGGCATTTTGTTGGGTCATTCTGCCATAAGCCACTTGGGTCAGATATGATGAAATTGTGCCTCAAAACAGAAACCATAGCTTTCAATGATGAAGTAATTATGTTTTCCTAGAAATACCTGGAGAAATATGATGCAATCTTCAAATACATATGCAAATAATTTGCAAATTATATGCTAATGCACACGTGGTCTGCCTAACTATTACATATATCTTAATGCAGCCCTTGGGAAAATCTTATTGGAGATCATTGGTCTAATGAAAATTGCTGCTGCACACTAATTATCATGACATGTGTGCTGCTGTATTGCCCCTTAGTGGTGATGGAGATGACAAAGGTTAGGTGAAGAAAGACTGACAAGCCTGTATCTGTGATCACAGGATAAGTAGCAGAATATCTCTATCCCCTAAGAACCAACTTCTCTGACTTTGCATTTAAATTAAAATCCAATAGCAGATTACAATTGAGCATGTGTTCAGGCAGCCTAGCAATAAAAGCTGTAAATTATCCTTTGCCTTTTTTTTGTATAGATGTTTACAAATGTTTATATTTTACCAGTTGACTACATCATTGAAAAGATATACATACACTGTAGTAATCTAAAGAAACACCTTTCTAAGGTAAATAGGGTTCCAGAGTTATCTGAATGATTTAATATTTCTTTTTGAAATAAGACAAAACCAAGCTCCACTAAGTATCTAAATACTTTTAAATCTTCAGTTACTTACCAGTGAGTTGTTAGAGGATAACATTGAATAGAAATTCACAGAGACTAGCATAAGATACAACAGGTTCTGTGACTATAGTATATTTCAAATGAGTGATATTTTAAAATATTTCATATAGAAATAACTACTCAATCTTAAAATAGTTTTAATTTGTGATATTTGCATTTTGGGGTTGGAAAGATATTCAGTATTCAAGAGTTGGTCAATTCTTATTTAAGACATTCAAAAATACAAAAATATGCTAGATAATGTTAGATTTGACTATGAAACAGAATATTAAGCAGAATTTTATATTGTTTTTAAGAATCTTAATCTCATCATCTGAGACTCACTTGTAAGCTCAATTGTGGGTAAAAGAATTATCTTAATTATTCATTAACCTAATTAGCTTAATTAATTTAAGCAGTTCCCCTGCTTGAAAGAAGTACTTTCCTGAACTTGTTCAGAAATCTCATCTACCTTCATTAAAGCCAAAATAGATACAAAACGTTCAGGGTGCCTTTGCTACAAAGCTCAGGAATCAAAGCACTTCCCAGGGGTCATAGCTGGGCAAACTCTTCAGATTGCTAGCATTTATCTCTCCTGTCCAGCCTTTTGGTATTTTGTTCAAAGTTATAATTTTCATCATTTCTAAGATAGTTTTTAATTGGAAACTTCCTGAGGTACTAAAATAGGTATGGCAATGAGCAGGCAACTTTTCCACTGTGTAGGTCATGTTGCATTGTAGCAATGCATTTAGTAATCTCAATGCCTACCTTATGATACACAGAAAAAGGAGGTTAATATCACTTTGGTTATAGGTATTTAGAAACAAAACAGTGCAAGGTGTGTAAGGACTATTTAGATCATTAGCATATTTAAACATTAAGACATAAGCATGTGTTGGATTTGGTACATAAAAGAAGTTATATGAGGTGTCCATGTTTCTTGTTGGAATCTGTGCTAGAATCTATGTTTCTTGTGGAATCTGTTCACATTCTTCTGCACTGAGTATTTATTACCCAAACATTATGAAAAAGAGTGCTCAGCAAGCTGTCCTCTTATAAAGCAACAATGAAAGCTGACAAAATACTTTAAACATTTCTTGAACTTGCTAAATCTAAAATCTAATGTCACATTTTTTTTCCCTGTATGCATGACTTGGTTACCAAAAAATACTTTGTCCTGTTCTTAATGACTCAATTATTAGACAGTAGATTGATTTATCCTTAGCAGTCTACTGAACTTACTGTCTGCATTTTGTAAGAAGGAGGAAGGATGTTATAAAATGATTTGAAGGTTTTAATGTGTCTGATCACAGTTTTCTTCCAGAGCAAAATCTGTGAAATCAACAGATTCAACACTTTCACTTCAGGAGATGCTTGACTTTCTGAAAGGCATGTAATTGAGTGTACCTGTGGTACAGGGGGCTATGTCTAATCAGTAGGCTGTGTAGCTGTAGAGTCAAATGCCATTCATCTGCCTCCCCTGAGATGTGGGCAAACCAGAATGAGAAGCACGAATAAGACAAAGATATACAACAATGCTGACCACTGAAGTTCATGGGTAACAACTTAATTATCTACGTTCAGCTATCACTCAGAAACAAATGTGTACTTTAAGTATTTTATAATTTACGCCAGAAATAGCACAATGCTAAGGACAGAGCAGCTAGAAATAGAATCTACATTAAGTCTGTTTAATTTAATTTTTCTAATTATATTCCTAATAGCTTAAATAGGTGCACTGATAAAACAGTTAACCACCTGCATTTAAATGCCACCTGATGCGTTTATTTTGGAACAGTAACAGATTGGTATAATTTGAGATCAAGTTTGTCTGAACATTTTTCCACTAATGGTTCCTAAATTAATCACTACGCTGATCAGCAAATGCTGCTATAAGGCTACACTTATTGTGAGAATAACCTTAACAAGGTACTATTCTGTTCTTTCTGGTTTTTTTTTTCCAGTCAGATTTAGATTAGTAGATGAATTAAAAATAGAATTTTGTACTGGCATTTCCATTTTCCTATGGAATTTCAATGTTGGACCACTGTCTGGTTAGAAAAAAAATCAATTCAGTGAGATGTTTGCAGAGCACTATGTGAGGAAGGTTATGTGAATATGCACTACGTCTACTGAACAAAGTGAGCAAACACATGCAGATGCTCCTATCTCTGTGTCGATTCACCCTATATGTTTTAGGCTGCTGGGATTATATCAAAACAGACTAAGCTGTTGCCCCATAAGCAGGCTAACCTTTGAAAAAAAAAATAATGACTGGTGTAGACCTTTTCCTCTTCTCTCAAGAAAGGATAAGAAACACAGAGAAATTTTCAGCATTTTATAAAGACAATTGCCCAAGAGTATTCTAATTTTTATTTTTATTGTTTACAAGCTCTTTCTGGGGGAAAACATTAAATCACTCATTCGAACCTTTTAACAGAACTTGAAATGTTAAGAATTAAAAAGAAAAAAAAAAAACAACAAATAAAAGGCTTCAGGAGTCCAGATTATAATGCCACTCTCTTGAGTGGAGCATCACCAAACTCAGCATGCTGTTATTCACAGAAGTGTGAGACAATACAGCCAAAAGGAACACTGGGTCAGTCCTAAAGAAGTGCAATTGCTTGAGGCAGTGAGCAGTAGTGATAATCATATTGATGACTGAAGTAATATCTATTATCATCAATTTAGGTGACTACAAAACAGAAAAGAACAGAGGAAATCATCGGTGTAAGAGTTGGTGCTGATATACAGATATGGGAATGACCTTGATCGGTGTGGCGATCAGAGAGAACCTGATAAGTGGCTGCTTCCGTTGAGGGCTTACTGGGGCACTTTGGAACCATAGGCGAGGCAAACATTATTTTAACTCACATTTACCCAGAAAATGTAAAACGGCAGAAAGACAACCTTTTCTACCTAGTTTTGACTTCTTTTATTTCATTCACAGAGAGTGCTGGGCTTCTGATAATTTCCTCAACTGCATGCACTCGCAAGAAGCTGTGTTTTAGGATTACAGAGATGGTCGAAGTAGAATGCGTGATTCCAGGACTAGAAAATCCACTGGGAAGAACATCAACCTCGAATGATGCTGAAGAGCAAGAAAATGAAGCATGAATTTGACAGGTGATGGGACAGACCTGAAATGTTGAAGGGTTGTATAATAAAATGAGTGAAATAGGTTGACTCGATCAAAGGGCATTATGGGAAATTGTGTCATTACTGCACAGTTTGTTTCTGTGATGAATGAAGAATTCTATTTCCTTGACTCACGATTAAGATGTCTTCTATTCATAATTTCTCCCAAATCTACTTTGGTACAAAAAAGAGATTCATTTGTACAGTATTATTGTATTTGTCTCTTGGTCCAAATTGTATATGTCATTTTGTGCTACTCAAGATAAATATTGTGGTGATATGTTCTTATTTCCTGTCCCTGCTTTGAAAGAAAAACAATTGCAGGTAATGGGCAGTTCTGAAACCAGTAGAGGTAGCTAGTACATGTCCAAAATATAATAACAAAAATTACTTAGAATTTTATTTGTGATAAATATATATGATAAAACAAGTACTCCAATTTGGATTTAAGTCATTCATGAAATTAAGGAGAAATGACAGTTCTTTTCTCTTTCCACTATATTCAATTATTCTGGTCAAGGCTTGCCAATGTGTCTTGTGGCATATATGGTTTACTAACTTCCAGGGGGAGAAGTCACTTTGTAAATTCAAGATCTTGCCATTTAGTCGATGCAGAAAAATAAATAAATAAATAAATAAACCTTTGAGGCATAGCAAGCTCAGCTAAAGTTGAACGACTTCTGGTAAGCTACCCACACTTCAATTCACCCTTTGTTCTAGAAGGAAAAAACCCTAACTACTTATTTGGGACCTGTGTCATGTAGCCCATGAATAGTCTACTTGCTAAAGTTTTATGTCTGGCCAACCATCCAGATGTTTGCAGGTAGTTTGTCTGCTTAATTTAGTTGTGTCATAATAATTATTCAAAGCCAAATGATGCTTAAACACGATTTTACAGAATTATAAGGTGAATGCTTTTGGTATTAGGGAAAGCACCACATAAAATAATGAAATTCATTAAAAATGTATACCCACCACTGTAACTCTGTTCTCAAAACCTATACTTTATGTTATCTGGTGGTAATAAGCAGATCTCCTCAGAGCCTTCCTTGTCTGGGTACAAACACTGTCCATCTGCACTGCCCGTGTTAACACTGCATCTCAACAAAAATGTTAAGCCTAGCTATTTTATTTTTTTCTCTTTATTTACACCACCTTAGTTTAGAATTTTAGAAACACCCTACAGAAACAGACTTTGATTGTGTTTTTCTGCCTTTTTTTCTGAAGGCATATTTTGATTTATTCTAGACTAATGATGCCTGGACTTAGGTCTCAGGGGTCCTAACAAAGGGGAAGAAGAGAAAAAGCAAGAACCTGGTTAGGGCAGCAAGCTGTCAGAGTGGAATTCAGTTAGAAATGAGGCATGGAAGTAAAGAGAGTAAAGTGACACAGAAGTCAATTCCTAGTCGGTAAGAGATTCTGTTCACAGTTTGTACTAAGTACAGAAAGAATCAGAGATGGCGTGTAGCGATTGCTTGGGAACTTTTACATACAGGTCCCTAGTTTGTACTGGGTAGAAGGGATGGGTAGAGTTAGTGCTTGAAAATTTAAAAATTTAAAATTGATGTAGTTCATTTAGAAAAGGTTTGGTGCATGTTTCTTACAACTCTTTTGGAATCACTTAGAAAGTCTACATATAGGTCAATGCACTCTTATCTATTTATCCATCCATCTATCTGTCTACCTTTTATGTACATATGTATGTGTATATGTGTGTATGTATCTATCATCTATGCATGTATGTGTGCATGCATGTATCTATCTATCTATCTATCTATCTATCTATCTATCTATCTATCTATGGACACCTGTATGCATATATGTGTGTTTCTGCCTGAAGCATGCATATGGAGGTCAATGAATGACTTGTGAGAGTCAGATCCTGGGGAAAGGTTAAGATATCACTCTTGCTGGAAAGCACTTATACCCGTTGTGTTCAACTCTTGTGCCCTCACTGAACATCTTAAGAAAGCATACCAAGGGGAAATTCCTTAAAATTGTTAGTTTTTGATAAAATAAATAACTTTCCAATTACATGACTTCTTCATGGAGTGTAACTTATGATTGTGACAATGAAATCAGAAACTGCATTTAAGTTTTTTCTACTTCCAGAACCTACTTAGTGGTTATTCATCTCTACAGACTCACTTAATCTTATTGTGTAGTTACAAAGAATTTGTTGCTTTTTGTAGATTATTCTGTGGCATATTTACCTATCTTCCTTTGACAAACTCCAATTTCTCTATCTGTAACGTTCTTTTATGATTCAACTTTGGCAAACTACATAGTTTTAAATATAAACATATGTATTAACCATAGACAGATATACACATGACCCTGTGATTATGCTTCTATCATCAATTTAAACTTTTTGTTTTTTTAATTTTATTTAATCTTTTTTTTTTTTTTTCACTCCAGATTTTATCCCCCTCCTGGTCCACCCTCTGACTCTTTTCTACATTCCATACTTCATCGCCCCTATCTCCACAAGAATGTCCCCACCCCCACCCCATCCCCTCACCCAACCATCTCTCCACTCCTTTGGGCTTCTAGTCTCTTGAGGGATAGGTGCATCTTCTCTGACCAAAGCCAGACCTGGCAGTGTTCTGCTGTATATGTGTTGGGGGCCCCATATAAGCAGGTATATGGGACCTGGTTGGTAGTCCAGTGTCTGGGAGATGTCAGGGGTCCAAGTTAATTGAGACTGCTGTTCTTCCTACAGGGTCACCTTCCTCCCCAGCTTCTATCTTTTCCCTAATTCAACCACAGGGGTCAGCAGCTTCTGTCCATTAGTTTGGTGTAAATATCTGCATGTGACTCTTTCAGCTGATTGTTGGGTCTTTGGGAGGGCAGTCATGATAGCACACTTTTTGTGGGCACTCCATAGTCTCAGTAATAGACTCCTTGGAGTCTCCTCTTGAGCTGGATCCCTATTTGGGCCTGTCACTGGACCTCCTTTTCCTCAGGCTCTTCTCTCTCTCTTTTTTCCCCCTACAGTTCTTTCAGTCAGGAACAATTATGGGAGCTCACTTCCAACAGAAAGACAGGGCATCAAGTGAGGGATGGGGTTGCCATTACACAGTCAAAAACTCATAATTGTTCCTGTCTTAGATTTCATATTGAATATTGTTACTTCCTATAGGAAGCCTTCTTTGATGTCTAGTAGAAGGTAATCTCTTATGTTTGTTCCTATTCAGTTCTTTATTTCTTCTGTCAAAATGTATCCTATTATATTGTATATTTATGTCTTTCTAATATGATAATCACTTAGAATATGAAGCCCTTGATGCTCTCTTGGTACTGTATCAACCTCTCATTTCTGAAGAGGAATTTTGATCCAACAACATGGCTGCTCTAGAAAGAGATCACATCTAAAGGCCTTCTAGATCTATGTGATCCAGTTGGAATGCAGACATACCCTGGATTATAGTAAGATAGGACTAGAATACAGACATGCCCTTAGTATACACCTCTAATCACAAACAATGTAGATAACGCTAGTTTATAGAAGTAGGAGTGTTATTTGAATGTGAAGTCTAATTGAAGCACAGTCAGTTAACTGCAAGCAATGCAGTGGAGTGAGTTTGGAATTAGTGCAGTGAGTGCAATGCAGTGCAGGTCAGCAGAAGCAGTTAAAACCTGAGAATAAGAAGAAGCCAGAAGGTTAGAACAGATTGCTAGAGTTAGTTTGAGCCCAAGAAAAACAATTCAGTGAGAAGTTGAGAGAAGCCAGATCAAATCAGTCAGTTGGAGAGGAGTTTGAACCAGCACAGCTGAGTTGAACCAGCCAGCCAAAACTCAGAGAGAACTAGAAAGGGTGAGCTTATTCAGCAGTAAACTTACAAGAAGACAATTATATCAGGTGGATAAAAGATATATTTATACCCTCCAGAATGTAGGAGGTAGCCAGTGAGGATTGTGAAATGACACTCATAAGTTCAATTTGCTGTTTGTCAGGGTTATACTTTAAATTTTACCAATAGGACTATATAACTGCAGGTCCTAGCACATAATAGGCACTCAAGATATCTGATCAAAAAATGAGTATAAGAATGAATAAGTGATATATTCAGAAGAAAAAGTCCCCATTTTTAAGACATTTCTTCATAGAATTGAACTTCTGAAAATATATCCTTCATATTACTAACTTCACATTATAGCAGTGAGAGCTGGGAGAATGGGGCATTTACCATTGCAAGTTCTATGTGCTCCAGTTTTAGTCCAAGTCCTTGGGACATTACTGAGAAAAGGCTATGAGGACTCCATGAAACTAGAGTGAGGAGATAGGGGAGAGTGAAAATGGATGTCCATACCTATCTAACCTCTATTTGTTATTTTGGCTCCAGTTGAAGCAACTGAGTGGCTGTTTTTCCTTTAGTTTTCAGAAAATATTTTTGAAGGCTTTGTACCAAGCAACTTAAACACAAAGATGGCATATACAAGTTCAAGAAAATGAAATCAGTATTTAATTACTAAATATCCTACCTCTAAAATTAAAGAAAAAAGCTTAAATAATTCAGTTTGATTTGGTCTCATTAGTCTGATTTCCTTGTATTTAGCCTTAATTATGTGATACAGAAGCCCTAATTATGTGGCACATATACAGTGTGCTCTCTAAAGTTAAAGATCAGAACGGATCCTGACTTAAATGATAAAATATGTTAAATTATTAATGATAATTAATCTTACAAAATAGGCATAATTAGTTTAAGTACTTTAGATATTATTTTTAATAGCATTACAAATAAAATGACACAGTTTGATCATTTGAAAAATAATTTATTGGAAGAAAGGCAACACTAGAACACTAGCAGTGTTTTTTAATGGATTTCTTGGTGCTGTCCAAATACAAATACACAGTAGCTGTCATTGAAAAGGTGAATTTGCTTTAACCCAGAAAATGCTGTATCCTAGGTAAAAACAGACCACTGCTTTGAAATAATACTTTTAAAAACATAAGTCAAAAGCACTTTAATTATAATATCACATTATCGGTGACTAAGAATAAATATGCTATTAAGTAACATTTTTATAGTTTTAGGAAATGCCCAACTCTAACTCAGATAAATAGAATATCTATTTATTTTAATCAAGACATTGACTCACATGTAGATATTGCATATCTTCATCATAGTACTTTCAGGTCATGAAAATTATTTTGAAATGTGTGTAAAATTTGTATTTACACAAAAGACATAAATACATTTTTATAGACTTCCCCTTTGTGGCTGAGCACTGCACAGGAATTCTTTTCACTTTGACCAGTTGTGAGTCTCTATATTTACTACCATCTACTGCACAATGACATTCCAAGAAGACTGAGATATATACTAATGTACAAGCAAAGAGAGCCATATTTCAAAGGAAGTGTGATACTATACATTTACCAATGCTTACAAGTTGAGCTAAGGGAAAGTGATTTGATCATGTGAATTCTGATATAATCTATGGGTTAATCTTCCGATGAATTCATAATCGGATAGCTTTTTTAGGAGATGATGGATATTGGGAGATAGGGCATAGTTCATGAATGTATGTGGGGATGGACTAATTCTGGCAGGATATAGATTATATTTATCGCTCTTCCCCTGTCTCCATCTCTCCATATTTCCTTTCTTTCCTCCTTTCTTCCCTCGGTTCCTCCCTCCCTCCCTCCCTCCCTCCCTCCCTCATCCTTGCCTTCCATGTGGTAGCCTGCTGTGAAGTTTTAAGCACTTTGAAAACAAGAGCCATGGAGCTAGACAAGCAGGAACTGAAACTGAGCCCAGATAGATCTTTCCTTTCCTATGCTGCTTTTCTCGGGTATTTTGCACAACAGAGAATCTGACACAGTTCTCTTTCTGATTCTTTCACTTTGTTTTCAACCAGTTAAGATTAAAAAAAAAAATAAGATGGCATGAAGAAAACAGTGACAATAACTTCTATTTTTTAATTTTTCATTAATTCTGTTTGTTAGATATCAGATGTATAATAAATACATATTGTTATATAGTCAGTCTTTAATCATTGTCTATTCTGAGAAGCAGGGTAGATCCAACAAAACAGCCATTAGATACTGGTCTGTTTATGAACACCTTGTGCTTTTAAATACTAGGTTTAACATAGAATATTTTTCCTTCCTTTCTTCTTTCTTTCCTTCCTTCCTTCCTTCCTTCCTTCCTTCCTTCCTTCCTTCCTTCCTTCCTTCCTTCCTTCCTTCATTTCTACCTTCCTTCCTTCCTTTTTGCTTTCTTTGTGTTTTGGGGGTTTTAAACAAGGGGCTCATAATTACTAGGTAAGTGTTCAGTACACAAGCACCAGAAAACCCATTTCTACCCATTTCTACCCATAGTAATCAGTTTGTCTTCAATATGAAACATGGTATGTGAGTAAAACTAACTGATGTGTGGTAAATAAAAAAATGGACATACAAGATGTTTTTTCTTTTATGATCTTTGTGTCAGAAAGTAAAATGAATTGCTTTAGACAAGTATACAGGCAAGAAGTTAAACAAAGCTTGCTTGCAAATCTAAAAACCTATGATTTGGAAATTTAATAAGTTCACTTTGTTGGATAAAGATTTCATAGTTTCAATATAATACTATTGAAATTAGTATTAGCATTTTAAGTAGTTGACAGAGAGGCACATAAGCCCATTAGTTGAGATGAGACCTGGGTTTTGATTATGGAGATCAAATGAAACGGCTGTTGATTTCTTGATGATGGTTAACTAGTTTACTTTATTCTTATTCATTTATCAAAATCAATAAATTCTTATTGTTTTATTAAACACAGTTTTCTACTGCTTCAGAAAATTTAATCACATGTGAACCCTGAAATTGTATTTATTGAAAAAACAACAACATGTTTCTAGTTGTGTTGTGGTTCAGCCCTTAGGAAACACCTTTAATCCCAAATAATGAAGGCAACATTAATTTGTAGAAAGAAGTACTCATATTTGAAAGTGATGCCTAATTGAGTGGCAGACAAGTGACATATCCGAGAAAGGCTTGACAGAACAGGATAAGCCCAACTCTCATGGGAAGAGAAAGGAAAGAAAGAGAAATGAAAAGCTACTTGAGGGGCAGTACAGAGGAGAAGGTGGTAATATTATAGGGACAGTAAAAGAAAGACAGCTTGCAGAGAAAGAACAAGCTAGATATGGGTGAAAACAAAATGAACCAGAAAATGAGAAGGAGCCAGACGATTACAACATATTGCCAAAGTTAGTATGAGGCCAAGCAGAGCAATTCAGTCAGAGATGGAGAGAAGACAGATTGGTTTAGTCAGCCAGCAGAGATCAGAAAAACAAACAAACAAACAACAAACAAACAAACAAAATAATGGTGAGCTTATTCAGCAGTAGGTCTCAGATGCCAAAACATTCTAGACTGAGTTAAGATTATAAGAAGGCTAAAAGCTTCCAGAAGTAGGCCTAGGTTAGCAGAAGGAGACAACGATTACATCAGGCAAAAAAAAAAAAAAAAAAAAAAAGTTAATTTAACATTCTACCATACAAAATATGAATGCATTTAGTTTACAAAGCATTTTATAATTTAGATAAAATAAGGAATAGTTTTAGAATTTTAAGAGTTACTTTCATGAAAATCAATGGAAGTATATATTTTTTTCTGCCTGGTGACTTGTTCTTTTGAATACATAACTATAAGATGCCCATGTTTACATAGTTTGTATATTTAGAAAATCAATCTTTATAAGTGAGTAAATAAATACTAAATTAGTAAAAAGAAGACATGATATTATTATTGTCAAATTATGGTACTAGCTGGGGGCAAGTTATGAACACATCAATGGAGTGTAGTATAAATATGAGAAACTGCAAAAATGCTTTACTGGTAGCAGAACTATTTGATCATTATTTAGGAACTATTCTGTGACATTTTACATTGATTTATTAGCATTTTTAAAGTGAAAGAAAAAAACCACCAAGTACTCAGTTTTCTATTTCTCCATAAAGAAGCTTTCATAAAAATCACACCATGCTAAAATAATAAATTTACATAGTATGTTTCCCATGAATCTTGGAACTACATTCAATGCACACTTAATATGACCTACCTCAACATTTAGACAGTAATCTAGGAGGAAAAAATATAATGAAATAGACCAAGAAAAGGCATTCTGGAAGAATGATAAAGATGAAGAAATTATTGTGAGTAGGATTTAAATGAACTAACAAAGCAAAATAATGGGGGGTCCATTACCAGGATACATTGAACTGGTGTGATTAGCCAGTGAGCAATGAAATGAATTGTGAAGAAGTGTTGCTAACACTAGCCATGGATGTTGCTTGAGTTGTATAAGTCAAATGTTTTTCTTCAGTTGTTCATATAGTACTAAATGAATCCAGTCTAGAGTTCTTGGAGAAAGTCATTCTTCCCTAAAAATTTCATTTATTCTCAGAAATTCAAGTCATTCTTTTAGGCTTTGTATTAGATGGCTATCATAGGACTACTCCTCCTAGACCTCCAGACTTACACACTTAAATATTTACTCTACTCTAGCTACATGATCTGTTTTTAATTTAGCTTCAACTATTACACATCTCTGATCAGTAACTACAATGCACTTACATCAACAGAAACTTTCCCCCTTTATATTTGCCACTGTTAAGAAATACATGAATCCTAGGAAATTTCCTTAATAACTCTCTCCTTCTTATAAATTCAATAAAAGTTATTGATTTTATGTTTAAAGTCTCTTAAATATACTTCTTTTGTTTTTTGGTTTTTGTTTGTTAGTTTGTTTGTTTTGTCTCTGATTTACTTCTATCCATAAACCTGTTCTTTCTCTTATGGCCTGCTCTCTTGAGCTCTCTGTCCGATGAGAGGCAGGGCTATCTCTCCCACCTGTCACAGTGGGTGAAGGGCTGTGGGGTAGGGGTAGTCCCTTGCCAATGGCCACTGCACAGCTGATGAGGAGCCTAGCAAGTGCTCCTGTGCTCATGCCATTGGGGGACAGTTCTCCCACACCCACACCACCAGAGCCAGTTCTCCCATGTCAGTTAGACAAGAGGCATGGCCAACTCCCCTGAGTGAGGTGGCTAGTGAGGGGCAGGGACAGCTCAGCATACTGCTGATACCTAAAACATGGCCTCAGGTGCAGCCAAGACCGGGGATATCTACATGGTTTTTAGTAGTAACACAGAATCAATATAGATCCTGTGTTCAATTGGATCATGGACCCAGATATGACCCTTGGCAGCAGCATGGGCCCAATTGTCATGGTTGTCTTAAGTGGCAATTCAGGCTGCTCAGATTACTATGGCTCCATGAGACAGTATGGCCCTCAGACATCCACATGGTTTCTGTTGATACTCCAGATCATAGACATCAGCATGGCCTTGGGTGGAAATTGGTGCCACAAACATCAGTACAGGACTCTGCATGTACCAGGACTATAGACTGAGACACAAGCTTTAGCAGCAGCCTTGGTCCAGGACCAAGGCCTTAGTGGACAGCACAAGCCACCCAGATCAGCTTGTCATCTTGTATCAGTACAGTCTCTGGTCATGACCATGGTCTCAGGAAGCTTTGCAGACTATTGACATCCAGAAGGCCTACTATTACAACACAGGCCACAGACACCAGCATACAACCAGATTGGTCTTTGGTCCTTGGCAACATCACACTGTCCCCAGGTGGTTTCAGAGGCACCTCATATCTGCCTGTTCCTCACTGATGTCCAGTGTCCAGTTCCATCTCTCTCCAAAGAGCATAAACCACTTGGCTTTGCTTTCTCTCCCATCTCGCCACCATTTACTCCACCAATCCTTTCTTTCCATCATGCGTTGTTCATCATAATGGCACCTGCCATGGGACTAGGCTGGGTACTTGGGTGTCTCTCTTCTGGGCTGCCCAGGAGCTGTGGGGCTGCAAGGATATGATTGCTTTTTAATGGTTAAATTATAAGTCTTAATTCATGTTTTTCTGTTGTGCTATACAAAATATACCTCATAGTTTTCAAATACTCTACAAAATGTACCTGATAGTGTATTGAGATATGGCAGAATCTTTCTAAAGTACAGTTATTTAGATGACTTGAGAAGCAAAGTGAAACCCTCAGCTGAGAGCCAGGCACAAAGTCACGTACTCATGCGTTGTTTCATTTGCTCACACATAGTTAATAAGTAGTTAGATAGTGGGTGCTCTGTGCATGGGGACTTTAAAAACATCTTCTTTGCCCTTGAATTTTAATTAGAATTATATGAGGAAAAAAAAAACCTAAACAGCAATTTGAACATGAAATCTATTTTTGATTAGTCTAGAAAGTAGCAACTGGGCAGAATTTTAAAAGGCAATTAGTTGTTATGCAAAACGGGAAGAAATAATTTGTTTTTTAATAAAAAGTTGAATAAAAAGATGGATGCCAAAAGAGCAAATCTTGTTCTATTAAAGTGAAGATCTGTTTTCATTGGTGAGCTTTGTCATTTAGGCAGTGGGATGCTTTGGTACCTTTGCTTTTTATTTATTTACTTATTTTTTTAAGATTCCTATATGCACAAAAAATTAAAAGCCTATATATTATATATACACATATATACATTCAAAATTTACAATATTACACTGAAATCCCAACTTGATCAGATCTGATTACTAGAGAATGGATGAAGGGTCTCAGATCTCTAGAAATGACACAGATGAAAGATATACAACTGTAACCACTAGACATAGTGACTGAATGATGGCGTGGGGAATGATGAACATGATGGAAGTAATTAAGAGCTGTTACTGACAATGTTTCAAGGGTATTTGAAAAACGAAGTAAAGTAAGTGGGAAAATTTAAAACAAACAAAAAACAACCCCCCCCCAAAAAAAAATCTAGCAAAAAAAAAAAAGGGAAACCAGAAGCCAAAACAGATGTTCTTTGACTGACAATGAGCTCTGTCACAGTACAATGTGAGTAAAACCAATCAAAGTTCAAAAATGTATGTGTTTAATAGAATCAGCAGTGTGCATTATGGAATACTGTTCCTATTTGCACATCTGAGTGCTGGTGTTTCTGTTCCTTAGCCAGCATGCAAGCTAGAAAAGGAGGAGCACCCAGCACCTGGAGTATGATTTCTGCTTAAACACCCAGCTTTCACACCACTCTAAAGGAAATGGAACCAACCCACTAACCAACAAACCAACCAACTAGTCAATTAACTAACTAACCACCAAGCAACTAACTAACAAACTAACAAACTGACTAAATAAATAAATAAATAAATAAATAAATGAATAAATAAATAAATAAATAAAATAAGCTGAATTCCAACCATCACTAAGGGAAGGACCTGAAAATGTTGCAGTTACAAAGTAGCTCTATGACAGGTAACACCCAGAAATGGAAGATCAAAATTGTTTGGGAATATATTCTCATTAAATATATTCATTTGGAGTGAATTTACTTAAGTGGCTATATAGTGCTGCAAAATACTTTGATAATGTGTTCTAAACGATCAGAAATAAACCCAAACTGGGGACATCACAAAGACACTGCATATTTGCTGTGGTTTAAGGAAAAGAGTTGGGGGTAGATTTTTCCATTCCAGAAATTTCTTTAATGATAATACATATTTTCTGATGTGAGGGATGTCTATGGCTATAATTCCCTGAAATTCTGCCCAATCTTCTCTGATGTGTGGTACATGAAGTTATTAAAATATGAGAAAAATTTTTATTAAGATAATTGTTTCATATATGGGGGAGGCTGTTTGCATGCATACTACAATGCGTGTATGGAGGTCAGAGGGCATCTTAAAGTTGCCAGTTGGCTCTTTATATCCTTTGGCTTTCAAACATGGATTTCAGATTGTTAGCATTGGTTGCAAGTACTTCTCACCACCAGCAAGTCTTTATGTTTTTTTTTTCCTTTGGATGAGTATGAAAATTTTTTACTTGGCCAGCTGAAGATATTATTTCTGAAAGTCCCTATTCTTCCATAGTCACCAGTGTTGTGTCCTGTGTATTGCTATGAACAGAGGAGCTTCAGTGAAAGCGAAGCAGGCTAAGAATGATATTAATGGTTCAGGACTATGACTTAAACGGTTGAATTTGATTTAAAGATTTTTAATCTAAAGCAAGCATTATTCAGAACTGAAATCCTGAATATAATTAAAGCTTTGCAGATAAATTTTGACTAGAATAGTTTTTTTTTCAAAATACACATCTTTAAACACTGTTGTTAAATGCAGAACTTCGATTATTTAAGTTTACAACTCTAGTGACTTTAACCAATGTATTTAGGACATTCCTTAACCTTCTCTTCTATTTTTCTTCTTTAATTTAATTACTATTATGTCTAATAACTGGACATTGTATTAAATAGCAGCTGTGTTCACCCTAGGATACAAATAAATAGTGGACAAATTAAAGTGAAAGTTATTGCAGAAAAAAAGATCAGAGCCTTAATGAATTCTAGAAGCTACAGAAGTTGTCTTGGGAGTGACATAGATGTGCGTGAGAAACATGCACAGACACAAGCCAGTCAGGAAATCGTAATTATGCCTAAAGGCATAGAATGCCTAAGAAGCAACAACCACATAAAGGGCCATTTGTTGTCCTATTTCTTTGGCCTTGTAGTGGGGTTATTCTTTTGGCAAGTGATCTATCTTAATATCACACAAGGAATCTTTGTATGGATGGTACATAATTAAAGTCTTCTTGCTGGATAATAATGCAAGGAAAAATGTGTGTGTGTGTGATTGTGTGTGTGTGTGTGTGTATGTGTGTGTGCGTGCACGCGCGCACGCACACGTGCATGTGTGTACTTTAAGGTAACAATGATTTTCAGAAACTTACTTTTAATGATATAATTGGTTAAATCTTTTGGAAAAGTGAAAACAGCAAAATTTCCAGATTTTAAATCTGTACATGACTCTTAAAAAACCTACAGATCATTAGTTGAATGTTTTATAAAAACCTAAGATTAACATTTTAACAAGAAGTAAAAACGAACATATCTATAAAATGTAATAGATATTTTAATTTTAATTACAAAGTTATAGATGTTGAAATGCTTAGAATAAATTTCACTAGCAAATCGTGATTTTAAAAACTTATTTTTTTTAAAATACTGCTGTTTTGTTAAAATACAGTTTGACTCACAAACCAGCAACAAGTCAGTTAAAATCCAGTGTTTTAGACTTCCTGTTAAATGCTACTCTTTCAAGACTTAATATGCATATATCAACTATGTTCTAAAATTTAGTATGCAGTACCTTGGTCTAACTATTTTTATTCTTCTTAACTACTATTAATTATATGAAAAACTTTGGTACTGTGTATCTAATTGTGCAAAATACTTCCACAGTGTGTTTATATCATCACACACTTCTACCATGAATACAAGAAAGTTCCAGTCACTTAGTATCTGTTAAAGTCTGAATATAAAATGTTTTCCAGAGCATCAGGTTACACACACACACACACANCACACACACACACACACACACACACACACACACACACACATTTTTCCTTGCATTATTATCCAGCAAGAGGACTTTAATTATGTACCATCCATACACAGATTCCTTGTGTGCTTACTTTCAGTTGGTGCTATTCCGTAGTGTAGCAGGGTTGTGGCATCTAGAAAATGATCTCTGTCATGTAGAATCCACTCACTAAAGGCAGGTATTTGAAAGTTGTGGCCCCTACTTCCTATTCTATCATTCTCTGCTTTCCGGTCTGTCATGATGTTTAGAGATTCCCCCATAAACTTCTATCTCTATGAACTCCAACATATCTTCCTGGCATGAAGGACTGACGCCTAGAACTATGAGCTTGATGACATCTTTCTCTTCTTAAGTAGTTCTTGTCCATTATCCTCATGAAGATGACGTGAGACTAAGCAATGCAACATCTATGTTCATGAAGGGTTATTTTCAACTACTCTTCCCTCTTTGGTAGCAAGACTGAATCAAGAGATTTTTTTTTCCAATTTTTTCCAATTTTTTATTAGGTATTTACTTCATTTACCTTTCAAGTGCTATCCCCAAAGGCCCCTATACCCTACCCCCCGCTCCCCTACCCACCTACTCCCCCTTCTTGTCCCTGGTGTTCCCCTGTATTAGGGCATATAAAGTTTGCAAGACCAAGGAGCCTCTCTTCCCAATGACTGCTAACTAAGCCATCTTCTTCTACATATGCAGCTAGAGACACGAGCTCTGGGGGTGCTGGTTAGTTCATATTGTTGTTTGCCTCAAGAGATTTTTATCTACTACCAAAGTAAATTATTACTAAGCCAGTCTATTAATTAACTAACTAACTAACTAACTAATTAATTAATTAATATCTTAAGATAACCTCACTGAGTTATCCAATCTGGTCTTGAAAGGTTAGGTAACACTTGACTGTTAGATTCTCCCATCTTAAACTTAGAATCACTGGGTTTATAGGACTGCGTTTACAAGGCCGGACTCTAGTTGTAGTTTGATTATTGGATTGTAGATTATTCTCATTGTTGTTTTAGAGTGAAGTTCTTTAAATTAATAATGGCGTTGAACATAATTTTTGATAATCATCTATATGCAATATCATATCTTCTGAAATAAGTGTTCAAATGGTCTTCCCACTTTTAATTTTATTAAAATAATTTATTTATTCATTTAGAACAGTGGTTCTCAACCTGTGGGACATGTCCCCTCTGGAGTTCACATATCAGATATCCTGTATATCAAATATTTAAATTATGATTCCCAAGCATAGCGAAATTAGACCTATGGTTGGGGTTCACTAAATGATAGGAACTATATTAAAGGGTCAAAGCATTCTAAAAGGAAGGTGGAGAAACACTGATTGATTGATTGTGTGTTTGTGCGTGTATGTGTGTGTGTGTGTGTGTGTGTGTGTGTGTGTCTATGTGTCTCTGTGTGTGTTTCTCAGTGTATGGCCATGCTGGGGATGCCATTCTCTACAATTGAAGGTCAGAAGATAGTTTGCAGGTGTCTGATGTCTCCTACCATATTGGTTTTGGAAATAGAGCTCACACCAGTAGGCTTGGTAGCAGGTGCTCACACCAGATGAGATATATAGCAGGTACTACTTCTCCAACTTAGTGAATAAAGTATTCACTTTACTTTTTTATATGAGATTATTTGACAGTTTATAAAGTGAAAATAGGTGAATTCCATTTTGATTTATTAGTCCATCCTATAATCATCATACATGAAGTTTTTGTGATGTAAAAGTTATCCTATATTTAATAATCCCCATTTGGAGACTTGGAAAAAAATTATTTCGTCTAAATTAGAAAGATTTTCTATACTGTTTTTTCACAAAATTTCCTTGAAACATTAATGTTTATACCTGTCTTCTCTTTAGAGCGGGTATCTATGTGTTGTTATTGAACTTTACATGTTTATTTAGTTGTTCCAAAGCTATCTGCTTTACTGTATCTGCTTCCTTTATTTTTAGATTCCAATCTACCCAAGGAACATCTTTATTAATGGTCCTATTATATAAAGTTCAATAAATCTATAATCAAATTAATAAGTTCTACAAAGGATTCAAATTTTTTTGTTTTATTAATCATTTTATTCATTTACATTTCAAATGATACCTCCATCCTTGGTTACCCCTCGGCAAACCCCCACCCCCTATCTCATCCACTTTCTCCTCCATCCCCTTTGCCTCTATGAGGATGTTCCTCTACTTACCCACTCCTGCCTCACTGTTCTAGCATCTCCCGACACTGAGGCATCAAGCCTGCACAAGACCAAGTGCCTGTCCTCCCATAGATGTCAGATAACACTGTCCTCTTCTACATATGTATGTGGAGTCATGCATCCCTCCATGTATATCATTTGGCTGGTGATTTAGTCCCTGGGAGCTCTGGGTGGTCCCGTTAGTTGATATTTTTCTTCCTATGTATAGGCTTGCAATTCTTTTCAGCTCATTCAGTCCTTTCCCTAGGCTCAGTCCAATGGTTGGCTTGAGTATCTGCATCTGTATTTGTCAGGCGCTGGTACAACCTCTTAGAGAACAGCCACATCAGACTATTGTCAGCAAGTCCTTCTTGGCATCAGCAGTAGTGTGGGGGGTTTATTACCTGCAGATGGGATGAATCCCTAGGTAGGGCAGTCTTTGGATGATGGCCTTTCCTTCAGACTCCTTTCCATTTTTTTATCCTTGTCTTTCCTTTAGACAGGAATATTTCTGGGTTAAAAATTTTGAGATGGGTGGATAGCCCCGTCCCTCAACTTGGGGCCTTGCCTATCTACTTGAGGTAGTCTGTACAGATTATATCTCCCCTTTGTTGGGTATTTATGCTAAATCATTGCAGTTGGGTCCTGGAAGCCTCTCATTTCACTGGAGTCTGGAACTTTCTAGAGGCTTTCCCGAGTTCCCCATTGCCCCTACTAATTATTTCTATTCAATTTCCTGGCCTTCTGTACTTTCCTCCTGTCTCTTTCAATACCTGATCCTTTCCCCCTTTTCCTTCTCCCTCCTCTTTCCCTCCCAGGTGTCTCCCTTCCTCTACCTCCTGTGATTATTTTGTTCCCACTTCTATGAAGGATTGAAACATCTACACACCTATAATTTTTAATTGTGATTGTATTACATTGAAACTCAACTTGGGGAAATTGGTGTCTTTAAAAATACAATAATACAATATTATAGATTTAATATTTTTTTATTTACTTGCATCATTATTTTCTTGTATCCTGTATGTTTAGTAGCCAAATATACAGATGTTTCTTAAGTCATCCCGTACTCTTTTCACTTATATACAAATCCCTACTCAAATAAATATTGAAGGGTCTAATTTTTCCTTCCTCCAACACAGACACTGAAGAATTCACTACCTTCCCTGCAAATAGGAAGTAGTCCATGTTGAGGGAAGAAGATATTATAGTCTTCAAAATTCTAACGTTAAATTATTAATTTCCATGTTCCTCTACTTCACTAGCTTTATAGTATGTGTGGTCTCCACACAGAGGAACTGAGGATGAACCGGTTTTTCCATGTGTTCAAGAGTGAGAGGAGGTAGCACTTAGGAACAGAGCAGTTCAGAACTCAGTGATACAGAGTCTTTGATTTGAACAGATGACAAGAAAGGTGAGGCTTAGAGGCACTTTCAGTGAATATGGAGATTTTGAGGGGAAGCTATTGGATAGGAAAAGAGGAGATTATAGAAAAGAAAGCACAACATAGACAATTAAAGAGAGGTAACTTTGAGGAGACTGGGAAAAATCAACATGAAAATGTATAATATTGCTGTACAACAATGAGTGTAATGGAGACATTGAAATATACACATAAACTGGAAGTTTTATGCAAATTATGTCTTTGAAAATCTTGCAAAAATTCCAGGCATAGCACGGAGTTTACCAAAATGAACATTTCTAGAGAAAATAGAAAAGTGATCAAGAAGGCTATTTTTATGCATGAAAAGCATCTGTTTGAAGCCAAGGTGACACATTTTCTCTGTAAGGTCATTCAGACTCTTAGTTGAGATTGTCTCATAAAGTTCAGTGAGTCTTACATATTCATCCCCACCCTGACAAAGTACAAGTCCAGAACTATTTAAAATTATATTTTTCTCTTTAAAACGAAGAATAATCGCTGGTAGGTATCTGGTGATTGTGAAAGAATACTCAATGTTTGATATATGATTTAGAAATTTTATATATGTTTCAATTACAAGTAATAAAAGTATCAAATAAACCATATTTTTACGAAAGGACCCAGTTAAAATAGTAAACTTGTGTTTCTCTTTATACTTATGAGAATAGTACTCAAATGGTATCATAATTTTTCTCTCATTTGCTACTACTAATTCTTTTAGCATGCATCATATTCCTTCTGAGACTTTGCCCTGGCCATGTAAAACAAGTTGATACCAACTAATCTGTCCTTCCTTCCTCAGACTCATCGGTATTATCAGTCATAGATATCATTTTGATTAAAATACTTATCTTCTGCTCTTCTGGGTTTCACCCTCCCTCACTGGCTCTTGGTTACTGTTAAAAGCAGATTCACATAGCACTGAGTTGTACAACTTTTGAAAATGTTAGTATTAATGTTTTTGTTAGTTTTTAAAAAAATCTGCTTATATGCCTCTGTTAATATTCTCTTGAGATAAACAGTACTGTTGTGCAGTTATATACCTCATGAGTAAAATATTGAAGAGCTGTGCTCAAAATTCATCTCCCATAGATGTTAAAAATATGACAAAATATTTTGAGAATTAATGTCTTTAATGGATGATTTATCACCACAACTCAGAGTCTGATGTGTGTGTACCACAGTGATTGGAGGATGCTAGAATTTTGTGGGTGTCTTAGTTAGGGTTTTATTGCTGTGAACAGACACCATGACCAAGACAAGTCTTATAAAAAACAACATTTAATTGGGACTGGCTTACAGGTTTGGAGGTTCAGTTCATTATCATCAAGGTGGGAGCATGATAGTATCTAGGCAGGCATGGCACAAGCAGAGCTGAGAATTCCACATCTTCATCCAAAGGCGGCTAGTGGAAGACTGACTTACAGGAAATTAAGGTGAGGATCTTAAGCCCGCACCCACAGTGACACACCTACTNCAACCAGGTCACACCTATTCCANNAAGGCCACACCTCCAAATGGTACCACTCCCTGGCCCAAGAATATACAAACCATTACAGTGGGTAAAGGGGAGATGAAAGAAATGCTGATGTCCATGTGGCAAAGCTCTTGTTCACGTGGAGACTTCTTCCAAGTTATAATTTCCAAGATAGAAGTAGACAAATACCCACTTGGAGAGCCATATAAAGCAAAATTAAATTAACAAAACCAGTTGGCACATACCTTTAATCCCAGCACTTGGGAGGCAGTGGCAGGCAGATTTCTGAGTTAGAGGCCAGCCTGGTCTACGGAGTGAGTTCCAGGACAGCCAGGGCTACACAGAGAAACCCTGTCTCAAACAAACAAACAAACAAACACCAAAAAAAAAACCCAAAACAAAGCCAGTTATAATTATTTTTGAATAGGTAAAATGAAATTTCCTTTGCAGATTTTTAAAGCTTTAAGACATTAATGAGAGAAATTGAAAAAAATAAAAACAGAAGATGGAAAGGCATTCCATGATCATGCATTACTATGATTAATATTGTAAAATATATTTTAGCCATCAAACTGGTAGTATCACTATACTGACATTGAACAAACTTACTGTTCAATAGAATAGAGTAAAGGACACCATATAAGCCTGCAGTTCTAAGGTCATTTGATTTTTTGACAATGGGTCAATAATAGATATAGGATTAAAGACAGCATCTTCAACTGGCCAAGCTATATATCTCTACACAGAAGAATGAGACTGGATTTTTATCTCACATCTGCGCAAACACAAACAGAAGCAAGGACCTTGACATAAAACATGGCTTCATACCCTGAATCTGATAGAGAAGAAAGTATAGGTATCACTTTACATTATAGGAGAATGAAAGAAATTTCTAAACAGGACCGCAGTAGCACATACATTAAGAGCAACAAACAATATATGGGACTTCATGAAGCCAATACTGCTCAGTACCTCTAAGGAGCATCATAGGCAACATACAGAATGGGAAGAGAACATTTACCAGCTATGACTGTATTAGAGGGTTATAATCTATATTACTAAAATAAGCTCAAAAAACAAACAAAGAAAACCAAAATTAAGCAAACAATGAGCCACAGAAATAAAGTAGATTTGTCAAAAGATAAAATATGGATGGCTGAGAAACATTTTTAAAATGTGTAATACTCTTATCCACCAGGGGAATAAAAATGAAAATTACCTTACGATTCCATATTATTCCAGTCAGCATGGTCAAGATAAGGAAAACAAAAAAGTAAGCAGATGTTGTCTACTATAAGAGGGAGGTGAAACAGATATGTTTAAATGCAATTTAAATACCTACTGAGATGGTTTCTATTAAAGGATGTGATTTATAATGTCACAATATTAACCAAAAGCCCTTGATTTTATCATGAGATGACCATAACATTCATTCAAATTAAATTTTAAAATTTATGTATATTTGGTGTCTGGCCTACATGTATATCTGTGTGAGGGAATTGAATCCACTGGAACTTGAGTTATAGGCAGTTCTGAGTTACCATGTAGATGCTGGGAATTGACCTTAGATCCTCCGGAAGAGCAGCAAGTGATCTTAACCACATAGCATCCCCCTCGCCCCTGGCCTCATACACACACTTTTAAATTTATAAACAAAGTAACATTTTAAATTAACAAATAGAAATAAAATAGAATTCCTTCTGTTAACAAAATAGACACCATCATGTTTGTTCTATGTCTTTTTCTTTAAAGGTTAGTTTTGCACTTGTATTTATAGTAGGCACATGCATTTGAACTCAGGTAGATTTCAGATAATGGCCTATATGGGATGGTTCTCTCAGACGATGTGACAGGAGTTGAACTCATCATCATTCTTGGTGGCAAGTCCACTGAGTCATAAGACAGCCAGCTTCCAAATTCTTAAGAGTTTTTATGTATAATTATTCTGTATTCAAATGTTCACCAAATTTAAGTGAATATTTTATTTTTGAAAATAATTTTATTGCAATGAACTCACAAATAAAAAACATTACTTAGCTAGAGTTAAAGTAGGCAGTAATATAGACTCTTCTCTATACCCAAGATTCGGTGTGTCTCAATGAACTTTGATACAGTCAGAATGTTAAAATAAACATTTATTTTAACAAATCAATATACTTTATGGAAACAAAATTTAAAAGTTGTTGAAAGATATGTACAACTGATTAATATTATCTTTTATGTACACATTATTTATCTTTATATATTTCCAGTATTCTCCTGGCTTAGCCTTAGTAGTATTCCTGTATTAAGATGAGGCAATATATAAGATGAGCATACCAATTCTCAATACTTTCTGAAGACTTCCACATTTAAAATTCAGTGCTTCTCCAAGCTGTGTTTCTGCCAACGAAAGTGATCTATACAAAAAGGTGTCCTCTTATGAACTTCCCTATAAATTTTTTTTAAACAGAATTCTCTGGTATTACTAGTAAAATAGGAGATAACACTTTACAGCAAAAAATCACTCAAGAGATTAAATAAAATATGTCTTAAGCATGCAATAACCACTGTCTTAATACTTAATATTAGAAAAACTGATAAAATGTAAATGATCCTCACAAGTACCCACAATGTATAAATAATCTTCCTGCCGGAAAATCTTTCCTACAGACCTTTCCTTAGAGGGAAGAATCATATAAGAAAATATATCATTTTAATTCCTTATACCCACCACCCTTTCTTTTTTCTTTTGTATCGTAAAAAAATTAAAGTATTTACGCAGCAAGGAAAATTTAGCTTCTATTTCAATGGTTAGCATTATGTCAAGAAAAATAGCATTTATAGGATTTTTGAGTTGAAATAATAACCTAAATTAGAAAGCTCCAATACAACATTAGTGATTTATAGCTAGAAATCCTACACCCTAAAATTATGAGAAACTTCAAAGGTGTTCACCAAAGCAGTACCAGAGAATGAACTTTCTTCTGCGCTTAGGGAGCCTGCTCATTATTGTAAGAAGTTTAATTTGGCCTCTGGTTGGAGTTCTTTTGGGGGAAACTAAGGCTTAGTTTAGATTCTATTATTTGCTTCTGTGTCTTTCTCTTTTCCTAAACTTGGTAATCAATCTTTCCTGAACATGTCTCCAATAAACATATTATCTATTTTCAGTAAAGCCACATTTGATGTCAGGACTTCTTCAACAACCAGTTACAAATGTCCTTTGCAGTAGTTGGTAATTTAATTTGCCCCTTTATCAGTCAAATCTGGAAGCTTATATTTGACATGCAGGGTTACAATCCCGGGTAGCTTTTGACACAGATCGTTTGCTAACGAGAATTCAAATCAATGACTTTGGGAGTAAATTCTGCTGAGAGGGCACTTTTGGCAATGGGGATTTTACAGGTATTTATGATTCAAATGTCCTTATTGAGGACAGAATTACTACTGTGTCCATTTACACAATGTGAAGTACTTGAGAGTGAGAGAATGCATGTATGTGTCCCTTGATAACTCGACTTACATCATGATTATGATACTGGAACCTGTGTGAATTCTGCTTTGTGCTCCTTTTTTTTTTTTTTTTGTGGCAAAGAGAGCATGCGTGTTCGTTTCCATTGGCAGTAACCCTGGGAATGAAAGTAGATGGTCGTTAGGGATATTATGTCACTGATGCTTCATAAAGTTACTGCACGTAAGAGTTTTACAACCTTGCAAAACATTGCAAGTGTTTCTTCCTCCAAATTATCATTTATTATACTTCGTGTCACTAATATACTGTATGGAAAGCTGTAAAATGGTCCCTAGTTGAGGTATAGCGTCACCCACCCACCTAAAAATTTTTAAATGTTTCTGACCGAAGGAAAGACAGGGACAAAAAATGGAACAGAGACTGAAGGAAAGGCCATCCTAAGACCGCACTACCTAGGGAACCATCCCATCTGCAGACAACAAACCCCCACACGATTGCTGATGCCAAGAAACACTTACTGACAGGAGTCTGGTGTGGCTGTCCCTTAGAGGTTCTACCAGCATCTGACCAATACAGAGTCAGATACTCACAGCCAATTATTGTACTGAGCCTGGGGACCAAAATGGAATAGCTAGGAGAGGGACTGAAGGAGTTGAAGGGGTTCATTACAACCTCATAGGAAGAACATCAATCAGCTGGACCACTCAGAGCTCCCAGTGACTAAACCACCAATCAAAGAGTTTACTTGTAGGAATCCATGGCAGAGGATGACCTTATCTGACATCAGTGGGAGAGGAGGCCCTTGGTCTGGTGGAGGTTTGATGCCCCAGTGTAGGGAGATGCTGGAGCAGTGGGGCAGGAGTGGGTGGGAGAACACCCTCATAGTGGCAAAGGCAAGAGGGAGGAGGGCGGATGGGATGGGGGGGTTGTGGAGGAGTAATTGGGAAGAGGGATATCATTTGAAATGTAAACGAATAAAATGATTAAGAAAAAGAGAAAAGCTATGTCTATAATTACATTTGAAAAGATTATGTTAAAAATATAGTTCATTAAAATAATTTAAACAGGTTGATTTATATTATATTTGAAACTTACAACATTAATATTTTTATGCTGATCTTTACTGAAAGTACAGTAGTAATGCTTTGTTTGTACTTAGAAATCCTTTATAAACATATATATAGTACTGTATTTTCCATAACTATATATGGGAAATTAATTTTTTACACTAACCTTATACCATTAATTAGAAGTTTAAGTGTGTTAAAGTGTACTTTCATTTAGGAAACTGTAGAAGGATCATATATGATCACAATGTTCAAAAATTCTAGACAACTCTGGGTAGTGTTAGCACACACCTTTAATCGCATCACTCAGGAGGCAGAAGCAGGCAGATCTTTGAGTTCAAGGTCAACCTGGTCTACAGAGTGAATTCAAGACAGTCAGGGCTACACAGAGAATCCTTGACTTAAAAAAACAAAACAAACCAAGCCAATCCAAACCAAAGCAAACCAAACCAAGCCAAGCCAAACCAAACCACACCTATTTAAACTAAACCAATTTAAATCAAACCAAACCAAAACTCCTAGACACTTTAAGATGTCATTTTTTTTAAATGACATTTTAAGAGCACTCAAAATGAGCATGTCTACATGAAGTTTGTTATGAAAATTAATTATGGTATGCCTAAAATCATAAGAAATATTATGTTGCAAAATTTGGATCATAGTTTCTCTACAAATGCAAAAATCAAAGAAATGCAAATTTCCTTTTTCAATGAATAGTGAAACTGATGCTTACTGTGAATCTCAGTGAGGATGCCAAAATATTGCATAGCAAATTATCTTAAAATCTCACCCCCAAGAATACAATGGAAAATTAATGCTGCATGTTAACATGTTATTCTTCATTGATTATGAGACTATAGCTTTTTACTCATATATGCAATATACATTAAAGTTCACACATATTTATGAGGAAAGGCCATGAACTGAACTGCATTTTGTCAATTATATTAATAATGTTTACCAACTTTTAATTATCATATGGTTAATACTTCTCCCAAACTTCTTTTTAGTTAAAATTATCTCTGCATCTGGTAGTTTGCTTGTCCTTAGATACTGTATGAAAGGTACACTATTTTATTTTTTTCTAATTGAGTAGTTTTTAAGATGCTAATTTATTTTGAGAAGAAGCATTCTGGTGGGCATTGAATGTGAAATAACAATTTGAACCATATAAATGCAGCTATGGGTTGTTTTTCTGTTTTAAAATTTGTATTCTACATCACAAGATTAGAAAAAAAAAATTTCTGTCCCTCTGCCGGACTAGTGTTAGTTTGATGATTATACTAATATTAACTGCTTCACTTGAGTAAGCAAAGAAGAAGTAAAATACCAGTCAGCCCAGCTGTTAATTCACAGAGTGCTGTAGTGTGCTTATTAAAAACACCCAAAAGATGTACCTTTGTGGTTCAGTCTTCTGAATTAGAATCAGAATATTAATCATGCCTCAGGCCTAAATTAAACATTGGAAGGCCCCTTAAGAATTTTCACCAAATTTTCTTGGATTTTTCTTTATTGGGTCTTCCCGGACTCTGTTTAGCTCTGTAATTGCTTTGCTCCTTTGTTGATAGGTTAAAGCACAACGCGATTTTCTCCATGTCATAATATTTAAGAGGATGGCTCAGTGGTCTACTCCAAGTTGCAATCTGCAGCTGAGACACCAATTTATAACAGAAATAGTGTTTATGATGTCAAATAAACTGCAATGTATGAACTGTTATGTATTTTAAAAATCCATAGCTATAAGGATGGGGATAATTTCTGTCTTCACAGCATTTAGATTCTAAAAGGGTTATTTAAAAGTGTCTCAACAAATATGCTCTGCCTGCCTTTCTGCGGGCACAGAAAATTTGCAATTGTTTTAAAAAATTGAATAAAGTGATTAAAAAGAAACCCCTAAAGTTTTAGCTTGATCCAAATGCATCTAGCCCACTTCCACAAGCAATCAATGAATAATAACAATTTTATTATTAACTAATGTGGACCTGAACAGGCAGGTGAACATATTTAAGGGTGTTTAGATATTATATTCTCTGCTGTCAGAGGATATATATTGTTACGGATAAATATACCACACCTTCTTAGATCTGTATGAACACCATTTCACCGAACTGGAATGTGCAAATTGTTCCGTGAAAGCACCTATGTGCTAGTAACTCTTTAGTATGGACCTTTTATATTGGGTTCACGTCGAACTCTAGATACGAGAAATCCAAAAGAATATATTATGGTTTTTGAATTGATTTAATGTTTAATATATTTACACTCTCTTACTGTCAAGCCAAAAAGGTGAAATAAAAATACTTATAAATGTGAGGGAGACCATGTCGTTTTAAAAAGCAAATAATGACAACCATATAATGTTAGTACTCTTGCCATATCAGAAAACTGTTCTTCTAGTTCTTCATTTGAATTTGTAATAAGCTACTAATATTTAAGTTTAAATTAGAACTATGCTAATTCTAAACTCCCCCGCAATTATTTGTGAAGATAGAAAACATATGTCCGCTGAAACTGATATTTCAATTTATTGACACATTTGGTAGATGCAAGATGTTCAGCTTTTCAAAGGTTTGTTTAACAATATTTGGCCTGAACTGATACTACACGGAATTTATCTTGGCAGCATCTGCATGTTACATAACACAGAAAAATAAGTATAGTTTGATGTGCTAGAAAGTAAGAGAAATTATCAAGCCAGTGTATTGTTAAGATGAGAACATGAGAATAGATGTATTTTGGAGTCGAAGTGATAAGCAGTGTCATATTTACTGATGTGTTGACTAATTAATCAGTTCCTGTTACAAGTTGTTTGCTATGTTAGCTGTTTTCATTACAGGAATTAGCAGAAAGGAGGCATGTATCCATTTTCCCTGATGGGCAGTGAAAAGTAATTCTTTCTTTACTCTGTTTTACGCTCTTCAGGTTATTATGAATGGCATGGAAAACCAAGATCAGTAAGAATGGAGAAGGCACTGTTTCAGAAAGCCACATGAACCCAGTGGAGAACTCTTCAAGAGTGTTGAAAATGCTCAGAATTGGTCTTCTGCTCTCATTTTCCATCTCTCTGAAAATGTTTGCAGCTTCCTGGCTATAGACATATGCATTACAAATTACTCATGGAGTGACTGGACTATGAAATTGTCTCATTGTTGGAGAATAGTATACAGTTTTGTTAAGTATGTCCAGGAAAGATTAAACTGAGACCAACAAAGGATTGCCATCTGAACATTTCCATTTCTAGTGATCGTCATTGACAAAAATGAGAGCTGAACAAATCTGAGATTATGAAAACTTTTTAGCAGTGAAGACTTGAGATTACTGGGATCATGGATATATTTTACACCCTACAAACATGTTAGAATCCCTTTTACAGATGGACTAATGTTATGATGAAGTTTTATAACCCAGCTTGAACTATATGTTTTGTAAACTTATTTTTATATTATTTTGTAACACTTCAAAAGAACACCCCAAACAGCTTATCATTGCATACGTTAATACCAACCTACAGATTATTAACAAACAATATTATTTTTGCCAATTTTAAAGTATTTTCCAAAGGAATAATTTCTTCCTATATATTTCAATATGCATGCCCAGAAGTTGCGATTTTTAAAACTTAAACAATCAGTTATTTAACATAATATAATGGATTGGTTTATATTTAAATGTGTTCATTTTTATGAGTACTATGTTCAATAGTATGAGTACTATTTTAGCACAGTTTTGGAAAAAGAACCTAACAAATTTTAAAGTTGCAATTATTAAATGAAGGCTCTTAAATTCTTTGAAACATGTGACATCTTCCTCTTTTCTATTAATAATTTCTTTAAATAGCTGCTATTTTCCATACAGAATTTCACACATTTGAATTTTGTTGTTTGAATTGTACTTACTACTGAACTTACAATTTTATTATACTTACAAGTTTGAATAGATTCTATTTCAATTTAAATGTTTTATTTTGTACTTTTACATTACAATATATGTTTGCCTAGTATCCATACTTTTACTAATTTTAAATATCAAAAATAAATTAATACAAACATGAAAATATGTATTATATTATTTGTAACAAATGATCAAAACACTTATTGTCCATATAAAAATTATTAAATAATTCAAGTGATAAAACACAACAGATTATAAATGGGATATAAGGTAATATATCCAAACTCTATATGACCTAGCACAAGGCAAGGCCTGGGCCAAGTAGTGGGAGTGGGTGGGTAGGGGAACAGAGGTGGGGGGAGGGGTATGGGAAACTTTCGGGATAGCATTTGAAATGTAAATAAAGAAAATAATTAAAAAAAAAGAAAAAAAAAACACAACAGATTATAAATGGGATATAAGGTAATATATGCACATACATTTTGAATAAATACATATAGCATGCTCTGTATAAAGAAAATAAGTGCATAATATATAATACAGTATATATACATGTGTACAACCTGACACAATCTTAATTAGTATCTGTGTATTAGTATTTGTGTATTTTGTATTTTCTAATTATATTAAACTGAGCATATAAAAGCAGAATTTAAAAGTACACATATTATCTAGCATGGGAGGACAGAAAGGGAAAAGATAGGACAGTTTATCAATCCATTAACATTATTTACTAAGTGTTGTTTTTGTAAGAGAATCTGGACTTATACATAGATATTCATAGATTTTGCATATTTAAGAATACTGTAAGCACTTTACCTATAATTATGCATGATCTGTATTTCAATATAAACAAATAGTATGAATTTGTCTTTTAAAAGCTTTTCAGTTATTTAGATACAGAAGAATTTGAGAAAGAAAATACAAATGCTTTGTTATGTCTAATGAGTTAATGTACCTACATTATAGTTATCACCTGGTTAACAGAACGAGGATTTTCAGACACTGCCAACTTCACAATGGATACACACTCTATTAAAGTTATCTTTATAAAAAAATCCAAACTTTAAACTGATCAAACTTTCTGACACAATGCATTACAAGAGATTTAAACAAACTGGTGAGATAAACACAAAATGTCCAGACCACAGGAAACTATAACAAGGGAATAATAAACTAGAGAGGAAGCAGGCAGCAGAAATATCTGGAAAGAAAACTTAGGTAGATCCCATGTTGTATGATAGTTATTTGAATAATAAGAAATACTTTCTATGAGTTAAATGCACCTGATTTTGATAAAGAATATATTATGAATATGATTTCTTTACATCAATGCATATATATTTTAAGTTTTTTTTATAAAGCTAAAATGAATGCTTATAATTTAAAGAGGATACTAAAATTATACAGATGGAATAAGAGAGGTTTTGGCAATTCTTTGAAGTTCAACTAGTGTGAAGAGGAAATTAGGTCCGATCATTTGTGGGAATGATTGTTGGTAAATCGACAGTTCTGGAAACTGGAGAATGCGGTTAGTCATGTCATCTCTGTTACTTATAAACATAGACAAAGCTTCCTTTGTAAATGAGTGCTGCCCTGTAGGTTGTTAGGATCAGTCTGGTCCTTGATATACAACACTGATATATGAAAATACCAACTATTGAACTCATGATTCTACCTGCCTCCAGCTCTGGAATGCTGGGATTAGAGACAGTCATCACCACTTTTGGGATTATGTTTCTTTCTTATTAAAATGTACTTTTTAAAATTGCCACACAGGTGTACAAAGGATCTTAATAATATCATGCAACTATTTTCTCCTTATAACTTCTCCTGGCATATGGTCTCCCATTTCAGCTTCATTTCTTTCTCCTTGTCCTCCTCTACCTCCTCCACCTCTTCCTCCTCCTCATCACCATCATCATTTTTTTCTTTCCTTTTTACTCTATTTTACAATCCACAAAGTGTAGTGCTCAGGAATGTGGTGTTATTTACCTTGAAATCGACAACCTGCCAATGGCCATTTCAAAAGGAAAAACTGACTCTCCCTTCCCAGCATCCATCAATTGCTAATGCCTTCTCTGCTAGAGGTACTACTGAGTACGTTACTAGGTAATTCTGCTAGGTAGTTGGAAGCTGCTCCCTACTCCACACTAGAATTATTAGCTGGCTTGGTATTACGCAGGTTCTATGCAGTTCATCACAATTTCTGTGAGCTCTTGTGTGCAACACCCATAGGATGCATAGAGGACAGAGTTTCATAGATATCCTTTCCATTGTTCAATCCTCCTCTGATATTTCTTATGCATCCTCTTCAATGACCTTCCTAAGCCCTGAGATGGGTAGGGGTTATGCAGATGTCTCACGTATAGCTGAGAGCTTGTAGTTATATATTCTCAGTACTTTGAATGGTGAAGAATCTTTGCATTAACCATCACCCACATCAATAAAAAAGCTTTTATGGAGAAAGATGTAACTACTTAGAAGGCAGTTTGATAACATGATTATTTTCAAAATATGCATTAGTCCATGGTTACAGGATCAAGCATGAAGATTTTTCCTGTAATGCAGACCTCACATTTCAAGACTGGAGTTGATTACTCCCATAAGCAGTTTACCATGATTATATGATTGGGAAATTCTAGCCTAGTAGGTCAGAATTGCATCAAGGCAAGGAAAGCTACGTACCTGGGAGAGCTTCTTGGACAGTAGATTTCTCTGTGTACTTCATCCAAAGTGGCGGAATCCTCATTGATATGATCTTATCATGTAGTTAGAGTTGTTCTTCAAGAGTTATGGAAAGAACCTTTGTGTTCTGAGTAACATCTGTGACCTCCTCATCCATAGGGCATAGGGAGGTATCCTGCTCTTGTAATGAAAATTTTATATACTAACCAGTGTTTTCTAAGAGCAGTATTATTCACTCATGTGGAGTAACTCTGTTCAGATTATTGTTTTTAAAAAATGTATCCCTTGACTACACATAAGGAGGTTTCATAATATATTTTCATACATCCTTAGTTTTATATACTACCCCATTTCTCTTTCCCTCACTCCCACTCCCCACAGTGAATAATGTTATTTATTTCACTGATTTCACAATAAAATATAAATTATGAATTCTCATTTTATTTTTATCATATTCAAATTAAAAAGGTTTACATATTTCCTTAGTTTTATGTTTTCTACCCTGCACTGAAAATCTTAATACTTGCTAATTATTCTATAAATTTAACAATTACACACTCCACATGCATTCCAACCTTTACTTTTGGCATTGACCTTATTTAGATTTCTTTGAGGATTTTTCTTAATTTTTGATTATTGCTGATTTGCCTTAAATTATATATTGTTAAGTGTTTACTTTTAGAATATTATTGTTTGAAAATGGTTCTGCATTCTGAGGTAAATGAAACCAATTTATATACAGTTCTATTTGCTTCTTTCAGTTGGTTTTCAGGTTCTTATAGATTCTTCTCAATATTTCCCTTGGATAATAATATACTTTTGCTCAGAATTAACAAAAGATACATTCCAGTAAGGTGGACTTCAAGTGTGTCTTCTGTTTTTTTTTTAATCTATTAAAATAGTTTTTGAGATTTTAATATAATTACATCACGGTTCCCTTCATTTTCTTCCCTCCAAGCCATACTGTAAGTCCCTCTTTCTCATTTTCTCATTTGTAAACACATGTCATATATATAAATATATCATACATATATACATATTTTTGAATCAACCTGTTCTGTCTATATAATATCATTTGTGCATATGTTTTTAGGAGTGACCACATGGTATTGGATAACCCATTGAGCTCTTCTCTGGGAAAGACTATTTCTTACTCTCAATATTCCTCAGTTTCCCATAGTTGTTTGTGTAGGATTGAGGATTGTGAGCTTATCCCAATCCACTTTATCATGTCTATCAATATTATCCTTGTTCAGTTCATTTTTAGGCAGTCCTTTTGGTGAAGCCTTATGGGTGTAGCTTCTGACATTGTTAGAAGGCACAATTTTACATCAGAGTCCCTGATACGCTATCATTTACAATCTTTTTGAAACCTCCTCCTAGTGTTCCTTAAACCTTAGATGCAGGAGTATTTTATGGATGTATTCATTGAGACTGGACTCCACAACTCTACGTTTTTATTGCTTTTGGTTTTCTGTAATGGTCTCTGAGAAGTTTTCTTTATAAGAGTGATTAACTTGAAATACTTTAATGGTAATGTTTTTGGAAACTTATTTAGTAGTTAATAAATAACGTGAAATTATAAAAATCTTATGCTACTAAGAGTTGTATGGAATTTGCCATGCATGTTAAAGGGAGAAAATTCTTCCAGGCTACCTTTAGAAAGAATAAAGTTGTTATTATTATTATTAATAGAATATATAAACTGGTCTAGAATTTAAAAGGCAAGTTAAGCAGATTGTTACAGATGTGTCCTCTAAGCTTCCGGGAATTACAATACTAAGTTTCATTAGTTGAGACATTTAATTGGCAACATTTTGGTTTTAGGCTAATTCTTCTCTAGTTAAATGAAGTGGAGAATTAAGCCAATTATCCACTTAATTAGGAAAACATATATGTTTTCTTCAAAAGCGTTTTCTGTTTTGTTTATCTTTGACTATTAACACAATCATGTAGATTTTCCTTTTCTTTGTCTGAAGAAAAGTAATTTGATAGAAAAGATATTTCTAGAATTTTTGGTGAAATTATATATATATATATATATATATATATATATATATATATATATATACTAACACCCTAGTATTTGGGTGGATAAAAAACATTGCCCTGGATAGTATTGATAAACATGTTTTGTATGTAAATAGATCTCATTATTCTTGTTGTTGCTCTGTAACCTTGGTGAATATATTTTATTGCCTTAGAGTAATGTGTTTTCTTCAATGTTTTTAACCTGCTACTCTACTAATATAGTTAGTTCTCTGTATTGACCTAGGGATAAACAGTTGTTTTCTAACACTGAAATGAATGGCTATTAGCATACACAACAAACTGAAAATATAGGAGACAGTGATCTATACATCCTTTTTTACACTCTCCTTTTAGTTTGACCAAAAGGCTCTACACTTTCTTTAGTGAGTATACTGGGCACAATAAATACCTCAGAGCTTTTTAAGGACTCATGTATGAGTTTTACTTTAAATGGAAAAAAGAAGCTTTGGAGATATACTTACATAAGCACAATGAGATGACTGTGTATTCCTTGTAAGAACATCAAAAGTGTGTTTCTGAGAAAAAACAAAGGGAGACTCTGAAGCTAGAGAGTGCCATGTTGTAAGTTGAAGGACAGGCCACGCACTGTGCGATGGCATGGTACCAGAACCTGATAAAGGAGAAGATAGACTCCTTGGAGCATGTGTGGAAACCACAGTTCCACTGACACTTTAATTATGATCTTATTTAATAGATTTCAGACTTTGAGTCTGAATTTGTAGAAAAATTATAGGCTGTATTAAGTCACCAAGTTTATGATAATGAGTAAAAGAAACATACCAGGTCTTCATATACTCTATTTTTGCACAAATACTTCTGTCCCCTTGGCCAAAAAATTATTCTCACTTTTCCACTTGATGTGAAAAATACTGGAGTAGTAGGAGCTTCTGGTCAGTAATTTCCTTAAAAGTACTGGGTATCCAGGAAGATAGACAGAACCTTGAAAATATTTTAATATCATCGCAGTCCTTCACCAAAGATAAATTTAAATTCTACAGACCAACACATTAATCCTCAATGCCTGTTTCTTCTTAGACTGAAATATAAAAATTCTAATGCCTTAATTTGATAGCATAGTAACATGTGGATCAACACAGATAGTTAGTCATCTCAAGCTTTAATCAGTATGTTTGGAAGGAGGATTACAGAGAAATGTGTAAGATTCTGACAACCAGTCTAAATTATTAAAGAAGTAGGAAAAAATCTTTCCTATTACAACTAATATCTGAAGAATAAGTGAGAATAAGTGTGGCTTAAGTGATAACTCAGTTGAGCAAAGGTATTACTCAAGGCAAATAGAACAACTGTCCCAAGATCCAAAGACTGGCTGGCAGAGGCTTTATGGAACTTATTGCTGATGGACATACATGGGTGAGGAATTAAGGAAAACAGTGAGATAATAAGCCAATGGTGTCAAAAGACACCATTTAGTCAATTTGTTACAAATATTCTCCATTTAAATATTCTCCATTTATTCAGAATGGATACCATATTAAGCAAAGAGTTATAGACATTTCTTTTAATTTTATTTCATCCTGAAAATCTAATATATAAACTACAGAGATCATTTGTGAATGTATAGTCTAGGCCCAACTATGCTACCACTTTTAAACTTTAAACCTTTCAAAAATTATTTAGGTAACTGGTTGATGATATCAGACATAGTTATGAACAGTCCTTGGAAGCGACTAACATGAGACAAAGCTTAGATACTGACTACATTGCTATTGGAAACGGAACAACTAAAAATATGCTTAGGAGATAAAAGTAACAAAAAAACTAGACTGGGGACAGGCTTAAACTGCAGGGCTTCCTAGATGCTGGCATTACAAGATGATTATGCCATCCAAAATGTGTTGGGCTTCTTTCACACTTTCTCTGAGTGGCATGTTGTAGATCTTGCCAAGTGGTCAGGAAACACTGGAAGAGAAGAATGGTTTAGACTGTGCAAAATCCTTTGGTGATAGGAAGCATTTGAATTTTAGAGAGGCCAGAAAGGTACTGGAAGATGAGAAGAGAAAGAAATATGTATCTTGTTATATTTTGCCAGTAGAGACAGTTAATCATGTCTCTACTACAGTTAAGGCTTTATTGTGTTCTTATAAAGCAAACACTGCTTCTTCTCTTTCAGGCAGATGTGGAAATACTATAAATTTCATAGATCTCTTCAATATAGATCTCTGTGGGACATCATTTTTCCCTTCTTGATTTTCTCTTCTCTTCTCTTCTCTTCTCTTCTCTTCTCTTCTCTTCTCTTCTCTTCTCTTCTCTTCTCTTCTCTT
>NC_034592.1:42629035-42636711 GCF_900095145.1 Mus pahari | reverse complement strand
TGTCTGTCTGTCTCTCTCTCTCTCTCTCTCTCTCTCTCTCTCTGTCTCTCTCTGTCTCTCTCTCTCTCTCTCTCTCTCTCTCTTCCTTTCTTTCTTTTTTGGTTTTTACTGTTTTCTTAAGACACATTAAAAGCATATAAAACAGGTGGGTCAACACATATCTTTTATCACAAAACAACAGTCATTAAAGTTGGATTTGGTAGTTTAGTTCTCTCCAAATATAATAAAATCTTCTGCTTTAGCTAATTTTTCAGCTCCTTCCATTTCCAAAGAAAGTCTACAGGTATTGACAAATATATAATGACATGCATGTACCACTACAAGGTCACACACAGTCATTGTGCTGCCTTAAAGATCATCTGTGCTCTGCTGGTCTATCCGTCCACCATGTAGCTTCTGGCAAGCACTGATCTTTTCACTGTCCCTGTTTTGCTTTTCTAGAATGTCATGAAATCACAATCATACAATATGATGCTTTTATGTATTGGATCCTTTTCTCTTCAGGTCTCTGACTATTCATGTCTTGATAACTCATTTCTTAGCACTGCATGGCAGATAGACTATCTGCACACACCACAATTTGTCTGTGCATGAATCTAATAAAAGGCAACAGTTGCTTCAAGGATTTTTTAATTACAAACAAAGATCCTTTAAATTTCTATGGATCATTTCATAAATAAACAATTTATAAGTGTAACTCCTCAGTCCTATTCTAAGAGGATTTTTACCTGCATGTAAAAACTGTCAAAATTATCCTGTCAAAATGGCTCAACCCATTTTCTTACCCACCAGCTGTCAATGGCCATTGCAGTTATTTTCCTTCCTAGTAGCACTTTTGGCAGTCCATGGCTTGGATGCTGGACACTGATACATGTATAATAATAACTCAGATAATTTTAATTTACATTTCTTTAATGTCATAAGAAACTGTCATTTTTTACCCATCCATTTCTACCTATAATGCCTTCCTTCAAAAAAAAAAAAGTTTAGATGTGCTGCTCATTTTTAAGTTGAACTATTTTATTTTCTTGTTATCAAAAATGCTTTCATGTATTTTGTAGAAATCTTTTATCGCATATTTTTTTGCAAGTAACTTTCTTAGAGTTTGTCTTATAATATCATTGTCTTGACATACTTCCACTGAGCTGAAATTCTGTTTCAGTGAAGTTACCTTATCCATATTTTCTATTAAGACACATGCTATTAGAGGTCTCTAGATTTCTCATTTGCTGTTACTCAGAGTTCCATGGATTGTGTTTTAGGCTTAGTCAATCACGCAAAGCTCCAAAAATAAAATTACACTTATCAAACTGAAAATTTTTAAAAATCTTCTGTCTAGTAAAGGAAATAACCTATAGAGTGAAAAGACAACCTATGTAGTTGAAAGAACATATTTGCCATTCATAAATTGGATAGAAAATTAATGCCTTAGATGTAAGGGTAATTAAAATGACTCAGTTACCAGAAAACAAGTAACTGGATTTTTAAGAATTAACAATCGATTGGAATCAACATGCTTAAAACACACACAAACAGCTAATAGTTGTATGAAAAGTATATGACATTTCTATTCTCCAAGGAAATACAATTGAACCCTTGTATGACATCACTCATTCCCAGTAGAATAACTACTGTCAAAACGGCAAGTGACAAGCAAAGGGTGAAGACATTGATTAAAGGAAGTTCTTGTGCTCAACGGACAGGATGCAAATTGGTTAGAGCAAGTTTCTAAGACAGTATGAAACTGCCTCAAGAAAAAAGATAAAAATACCACATGATTCTGTTGAGAAAAAAAATATGCCTAATAACTTTTTTCAGGTCATGTTCATGTTCCTCTCAGCTATATTCACAGTAGACACAATATGGAAGCAACCTAAATACTGATCAGCAGATGAATAAATAATGAAAAATGGTACATAAATAACAATAGACCATTATTCAGACTTGAAGAAGAAGAAGCTTTTGTCATTTGTAACATGTCCCTAAGTGCAATGCCTTAAAATACTCAAACTCAAGAAGAAGATATCAGAATGTCACTTACCAGGGCCTAGGAAAGGTATACCAATGTTACAAAATTTAAGGTAGGAGAAAAAAATTCATAGTATTGTCTCCTCCCCAACCCCCAATATCTGATCCTGTTCCACTTTCCCCCCTCCTCCCCTCTCTCACCCAGGTCCCTCCCTCCCTCTGCCTCCCTAGATTGCTTTCCTCTCCCTTCCACGTGGGATTGAGGCCTCCGCACTTGGGCCCTTGGGCTTGTTGACCTTTTTGCATTCTGTGGATTTTATCCTGGGTTTTCTGTATGTTGTTTTTGTTTTGTTTTGTTTTGTTTTGTTTTGTTTTGTTTTTTGGCTAATATCCACTTATCAGTGAGTACATACCATGTATGTTCCTTTGGGTCTGAGTTACCTCACTCAGGATGATATTTTCCAGTTGCATCCGTTTGCCTGCAAAACTCAGGATGTCCTCATTCTTAATAGCCAAGAAGTATTCCATCGTGCAAATGAACCCCATTTTCTGTATCCATTCTTCTGTTGTGGGACATCTTGATTGTTTCCAGCTTATGGCTATAACTAATAAGGCCAATATGAACATAGTAGAACATGTGCCCCTATGGCATGGTTAGGTATCCTTGAGTATATGGTAAGACTGGTATAGTTGGGTCTTCAGGTAGATCTATTTCCAATTTTCTGAAGAACCTCTAGAGTGATTTCCAGAGTAGTTGTTCCAGTTTGCAATCCCACCAGCAATGGAAGAGTATTTCTCTTTCTTTACATCTTTGTCAATTTGTGCTGTCACATGAGTTTTTGATCTTAGCCATTCTGATTGGTATAAGGTGGAATCTGAGGGTCATTTTGATTTGCATTTCCCTGATTACTAAGGACTTGAAATATTTCTTTAAGTGGTTCTTGGTCATTCAAAATTCCTCTCTTGTGAATTCTCTGTTTAGGTCTATACTCCATTTTTTTATTGTGTTGTTTGGTTTCTTGGAGGCTAGCTTCTTGAGTTCTTTATATATTTTGGATATTAACCATGTGGAGTTAACGAATATTTTTTTCCAAATCTGTACATTGCAGATTTGTGCTATTGAGTATGTCTAAAATAATTCATGGACAAAAAAAAAGGAGAAGAGACTGAGGGAAAAAGGGTTCAGTGACTGACCTAACTTGGGATCTGTCTCAAGGGGATGTTCCTTGCAAGCCCTTGATATTATTACTGATGTTATGGTGTGCTTATAGACAGGAGCTCAGCATGTCTTTCCTTTGAGAGGCCCATCAAGCAGATGACTGAAACAGATCCATATAATTGCACCCAACCATTGGACTGAAGTAGAGGACTCCTGTGGTTGAGCTGGGGAAAGGCTGTAAAGAGCTGAGGAGAAGGGCGACTCCATAGGAAGACCATCAGTTTCAACTAATCCAGACCCCGAGTTGTCTCAGGCACTGAGCCACCAACCATGCAACATACGTGAGCTGGTCCAAAGCCTCAGACACAGGTATAGCAGAGGGCTGCCTGGTCTGGCCTCAATGGGAGATTCATGTAATCCTTGAGAGAATGGAGGCCACATGGAGTGGGGAGGCCGGAAGGGGTGGGAAGAATGGACATCCTTTAGGAGACAGGGGGAGGAGGAATGGGATAAAGAGCTCTGGGATGACATACTGGGAGGGGGTAAAAACTGGATTGTAAAAAGTAATTAAAAGTACTAATAAAAGATAAAGTAGTCCAATTCATTTTCTACACAGTTGTAATTCCCCACACTGTTTGACCTTACAATTCTGTTTGGACTCACACAGAATTTTAATCTCTAGTCTACTGTCAATTCTTTTCATAATTGAAAGCAGGTTTTATACTTCTTTTCATCCACAGAGGTTGCCGCTTCTCATCTTCTTAATCATTATATTGCTGATTTCAACAGTGTTTGGTTCAGCACTGAACAAGCACTAGCTGCTGATTCTGGCCACGGTGCTCCCTTTGATATAGTCTTAGATAGAATCACCGCCCTTGTCAGCCTCATTACAGGATATTTTTTAAAAAAAGGAATAGAGCTGTAAACATCTGAGAAAATCAAATGATTGGATGCTGTTTAATATGTATGCCAATGACAAATTTTATAAAGCAACCTTTTCCAAACTCAAATTGTTATTTACTAGTAACAGCATAGTAGTAGAGACCATTTCTTAAATAGTTCCAAACATTTCATCCTGAATCTGATCACTTCTGGGATGGAAAGTCACATTTAGTTTATTTTTCTTCTCAAGCTAACCTACATTAGGAAATTATTGTAGCTATTCCTTTTCCATAGTGCTCTGATCTCTGCACTTTTAAAGGACACCAGTCTTTGCTTACTTAAATAAATTAATTTAAGTTGTAAGGTAAGGACAAAATCAACAGACTCATAGGAAAGTTCTCCAGACTTCCAGCACAGTCATTCCTTCATTGCCTTGTGAAGGTAATGAAGCCAAGTGGATATTTGCATTGTCCTGTTTTGGAGGTCCCTAGGAATGGCTAACATGCATAGCATCATGAAATTATACTGTACAAAACCCGAGAAATGTTTCTATGTGACATACGTATTGAGGTAGGAGCAAGGTGTGCTTCCTAGTGGTATTTTGAAGTTAAAAATCTCTTCAAAATGTGACATGCCTTGATAACTTTGAACAGAATAAAAGAAGCCACGAAAAGCTTGGATTCTTCTGTCTTATTCTTAGAATAGGTATTCAGAAACCAAAATCCTTGAAATTACAAAAACAGTTTTGGTGATGTCATTTATTTGAAAATGAAATTCAGATTTTGATTTCAAAATGGACCATAAAATATGTGACATGAAAGATGAAATTATTTTTGTTGAATCATTATTACATGTAATATATTTACAGTCAGATACACATTACTTTTAAAAACTAGTCTTTATAAGAGGCAGCAAAGCTTTCCAGTGGGATGTTCCTGAGTGACAGGAGGGTAAACTCCACACTCAGACTTCATCAGCTCTGGCTGTTTGATCTGCTAGAACACCATGGGTAGGACTTCTTTCAAAATATCTCAGGAAAGGCTAACACAGTAGGTGTATTTACAGCTCTTCAAAAGAGCCAGATCTGGAGACCTGGAGATTAACGATCTTTGTTGTACAAGGACAGGTATGAGTTCAGGTAGCTTCCTAGGCAGTCCTGCACATTGCCATGGCAATGGACGTCCAGGCTGACCTGAAAAGGCACCTTGTGGGGAAGAAAGATATGTCTTACATATTAGTAAAGCATCCCGTGTTATTTCTCAATACTGCAAAATCCTTTAGGAATAAAACAATCAGGAACCTGCATTATTTTATAGTTTAAAAATTAATTTAAATTTTATTTTGAATTTTATGTGTTTTGGTTATCCATGGGCCAGGGAATTTTAAGAAGCAGAGGGAAAAAAAAGCACGTTTTCACTTTTAGATAGTTATATATTGCATGATCAGACAGGACTGAAACAAAATGAAACTGTTGGTTTAGTGAGCTAAAATGTCACTGTAGAGGAAAATTGGAAAATTTCAAGTCATGGGGACTTATTAAGTCCTGAGTATCTTGGATTCTAACTCATGTAATTAAGATAAATATAGACAGGCTTTAGAATGCATATGATTTTTTTGGAGCAGGTGTTATGGACAGTCCCTTGAATGAACTTAAGTAGCACCCACATAATTATCTGGATGTTAAGTCCAGTTAATTTTCTGCCAACATATTAGGTATTCTTCACCCCTTTTACTCAAATGTTATAGCTTTTTCTTTCTTTTTCTTTTTTAAAAATGTTTTATATCTATGTTTTTTTTTCTCACATATTAAGAACATGATCCTGAAAGGAAGAACGAGGTTCATGATTTGAGTTGTTATTTATTAATCTGGAAAGGGCTTTAGAGTCTTCTGTTTCATAAGTTACCACATTCCAATTGTCGTCGGTCTCCAGAGCAGACCAAGTGACAAAGCTCTCCGTGGCACGCCTAGTGCATTTCTTTAGATTTACATTAAACATTAAATTTCAATTAAAACATTTTCAAGTCATAGAAAACGGTGTAGTTTTATACTAGATAATGTATTTTAATACAACTGGTTTTAATACAAAGTCATGCACTTCTCTATCATGAAAGAAATAGAAGTTTATATTTGAATTAGTATTAAAGTACCTTGCTACATGTGTATGTAAGCTGCCAAGGGAGAAAAGCAATTAAAAGTCCTACACAGTTGTAAAAACTATGTACCACAACACTGAACGACATGGCAAGGTAGATACAAGGGTGCAATAACAGCACTTTTGTATTTTGGGTACCCAACAGCCACTGAAATGGACTTAAGTCCAGGCCAGTATGGGAGAATTCTTTCCTGGCACTGTTCACCTAGTCAGCATAGTTCATGAGGCTATGGACCCTAGAGGAGAGTCTAATACTTCTACTTTCCCAGATTTGTATAATGACCAACTGAATAATAATAATCTTATTGAGGCTGGAGAGATGGCTCAGCAGTTAAAAGCACTGACTCCTCTTCCAGAAGTCCTGAGTTCGGTTCTCAGCAACCACATGATGGCTCATAGCCAGCTGTAATAGAATCTGATGTCCTCTCTGGTGTGTCTGAACATTAAATAAATAAATAAATAAATAAATAAATAAATACCTTATTAAATTTTCTGCTGAACTTTATTAATAAAACCTTTTAGGTAAAATAAAAGAGGTTTCTTTTTCAGTAGACAGAAACAATCACAGGAATTCACAACTGGTTTAAATGCAAAACCAATGGACTGTGGGTCCCCTTTCCTAACTGATACATCTACAACATGACTATCACACTTATGACTTAAAAAACATCACAGAAGAGGGACTAAAGCCAGAGAATCAGGACATCTGTAGAAATGTAGTGTCTAATATAGATGACAAGGAGCCACACCCACGAAATCTTAATAGTACAGTCACCTATACAAAATCATAATGACACAATTACAAAATGACAACAATGAAAGCTGACATCCCACAGTGGATGGGTAATCTTTCAAGACACCATTCCTAGATGAGGCACTGGCAAATTAATGGCTATTGTGAGTGAGAGAATCAGTATTCCTGGGGAATAAAAATCTAAACCCACATGCCCATCTCTAAAAGTATATACATTTGGATAATACTGAATGAACTCAGCAGGTATTTATATAGACATGTGTGTGTATGTATGTGTGTGTGTATTCATGTAATCTATGTGTTACAATAATAATTCTAGAAGAAGAGATCATAAATTTGAGATGTAGTTAGGAATATAGAAGATGTTGGAATAGAAAAAGGATAGAATCATATTATGTCAGCATACGAAATTACCAGAAAAAATGAATAAAAAAATGTTAAAAGATTAAAAGCAAGAGATTTGGATGAGAATTTTGTAAAAGTTTGTTTGTCCTGATTGTCCAGGATCTGCAGAAAGAACTTATAAGTAACAATAATAATAATAAAAAAGAATCATTACTACTTATAAGCTAGCTTGTGCTTAATATATAACTTTATGAGATTAGAAATACAGGAGAGTTTCTATCAATTTTGGTGTTATATTTCAGGGGTGCTATAGCTTCTGGCAATAATGACAATATTTAAATGTCGAAACACAGGTATACATGGGCATATATGCACATGTACACACACATACACATGCACACACACGCACACACAT
>NC_034592.1:42604891-42628995 GCF_900095145.1 Mus pahari | reverse complement strand
GCAAACACATATGCACACACACACATGCACACACACACACACACACACACACACACACACACACACACACGTGTACACACCCTACATTCACAGATTAGTGCTCAACTATGAACCTGCACAGGATGAGCTAAGTTCAAATCTACAATCAGCACCTGTTTGACCTGCTGAGAACTGGCGATGCTTTGGCTTCACGTGGCTTGCTCCCTAACGTAGAATGAATTTCTCTGAAAATGAAGTTGTGGTGCTTTTTTGACTTTAGGAGAAAGGACAAAACAGGAGCATAATGAACTAGACATTTTCATGTATTTATGAGTATTTATAGCTCACTTTACAGTTTTACTTTCCCCTGCTTTTCCATGCATTTGTTCTGAACTTGGCTCTAGTAGCAGGTTCAGACTATTTGACCTTCTGGTAAAAACAGCTACATCAGATCCACATTAGCCAGCAAGTGCTTTATTTTGTGTTGAGCCTTGCAGCATGAGGGAGGCTAAACTCATTCTTCACTTGAGCTTAGTCATAGGGCTGAGAAGTGATTAAACCGATGCTTAATATAGCACACTATTCGCACCTTGGCTGGGCAACAATTTGCGTTTATTTTATTTTGTTTTTCTTTTAAGATAAAAGTGATAATCGCCATCAAGATAACAATATAAATTTAAAAGAGAAGCTGTCATAATTGTTCTACCATTATTTTCCCAAGTAGAGGCTTTGTGTGTGTGTGTGTGTGTGTGTGTGTGTGTGTGTGTGCCTTTTTATGAAAGTATTTTGTTGGAAGTAGAGAGACAGGTAATCTGGCAGCCCTATGTCTATTCCTGGGATTATTTATAAAATGCCTGGATTTGTATCTCTGGCCCTAATTGACTAGCAGCACCATAGGATGATTGTTCCAGTTAACTATGTTAGACTTGTTACAAAGAAAATAAAATTGTATTGATCGACAAGGACATCTCTGCCACTTTCATTGTGGCCTGGTGCTTCGTGAGATGTATCTCTGCTATTCTGGCTTAATTTGCTCCATGCAAGTTCAGCATAGCAACAGTGGAAAGAAGGAGGGAAAGAATGTATGTGGGATCCTCAGCAGGAACAAGTCCTGCAGGGCCTCTGGTGTGCAGAGCCTGCTGAGAAATGTGTCAGAGAAAGGTCCACTAGGGGACTAAGGCTGTCAGTCACAGAGCCCCTACCAGGTAGAGGTGCTCAGGGGGAGGGGTGTGTGTTGGAGCAAAGTCCTGACTTCATTCAGTAGAATGAAAAACAGTTTACAGTCGTGCTCACCCAGACATAGTATTGGAGGCCTCTTCCCTCCTTTCATCATTTTTTTCTTAATCACCTCATTAATTTCCAGTTTGCCTTAAAATATCCAGCAAGCTAGAACTCTATGGCTCATTTATTCTGCTTTACTTTATTTACCTTTTCAAAGTAAAATGAATAAAGTCAATTAATAAATTTAAGCCCATTTGCTATGATTTGGAGAGCTGATAAATAATACATCTTCCCTTCTTTGCAAATGCACCATGAAGTCATTTTTCTGTAAGACAGAGAAAATTTCCCTGTCCTGACTGTGCAGGGAGAAGTCCAGGTTTTCCTTGACCCTGCCAATGAGCCAAACCTGCTCCAGGATTCTCCATCTTTCATGACAGAAGTCTTTATTGTCACTTGTGTTACGGCTATGAGAATTGTAGAATACTGTGAACATCCATCACCTCAGTATAAGACAAGCTTTATTGTTTAAAATGTTAGTTGCAATTATGTGTTTGGGTTTTAAAATAAACACTACAGACAAAACGAAGTTACTGTTCAACACCAATCTGGAGAGTATCTAACTGATACTGGGAAACACACACAACATGAATGAATGATAACGAATAAAGTTATGTGTACATTAGAAAGGGATAGGAGGCTTTCAAATAAGGCTTGAGAGAATAGAGGCATGCCTGACCCTGACCAAGTGCAACAGAAGGAAAGGAAATGGATAGTCAAGGAGATCTTCAGATCTCTCTGAGGTAGGCACATTTTTCTAGCTACAATCAATATCAAGGAAAACATTCCCATTTAAGAGAAATGGAAGAACTGTTGACACTATCCTGGGTTCTTTTTGTTTGTTTGTTTTTCTATATGAAATTGAGAATCACTCTTTACATGTCTGTGAAGAGTTGTGTTGGAATTTTGATGGGGATTGCAGTGAATCTGTAGATTGCTTTTGGTAAGATGGCCATTTTTACTATGTTTATCCTACCGATCAGTCAGCATGGGAGATCTTTCTATCTTCTGAGGTCTTTTTAAATTTCTTTCTTTAGGGACTTGAAGTTTTTGTCCTATAGATCTGTCACTTGCTTGTTTAGAGTTACATCAAGGTATTTTTATATTATTTGTGGCTGTTGTGAAGGGTGTTATGAATATTTAGTGACATATGCTAATGATTAAGCTGTGCCCAAGGACTCCTGAGATACAACCATTGCTCTGTGAACATTAGAAGTAAACACATATATACATGCATTCATTTATACATATATACATATACACACATAATTTTAGAAGGGAAAAAGACAAACAGTACCATGAAATAAATGTGCACAAATTTGCATAAGTTATAAATATTCATTTTGTTTTTTTAGTCTTTAAGTAGTGATGTGTTTAATGTTTAAATGTTTAATGTTAAAAATCAAAATAAGGCAAAAACAAATAATGGAAAGGAACATTATTTATACATGTTCTTGCTATTTTTCTAAAAATTTGTTTTATGTGTATGCAAGTCTACATGTATATGCACACAGAAACTTTATGATGTTTTTGTAATTTAAGGAAAAATCTGTTCAAGGATACTACATCTCTATATCATAAACTGAGTGGGTTAAACTTACTATGCTCTATTTTGTTACAAATTCTAATAATATCATACCTCTACACATAATATTTGAAACTTACATGGTTATTTAAAAATTGTATCTATATCATCAATTAATGATATTTATAAACCATCTTTGTGTTATTTATTTGTATACTATCTATGTATGTGTGTCAACCATCCATTTATTGACAACAAGGAATCCACTAATAAATGGTTAATACAGCAAATATACAATGAGAAGTGTTTTAGTTTCTCTTGGAAGTCTTATGAATGACTCATTGGTGTTCTGTTATGGATTTAGAAAATGTGTGAAGTAGTTGATGGCATAGCAACAAAGTGTCAAGCAAAGCCAGAAAGAAATTAAGAATTAGAAACGCACTGTCACGGAGTGTTAAGGATGGGACATCTCAGAGTTCACGTTAGAAGGGATGGGACTTAATCCAGGGATGCTGAGGTGGTTGTTCAAAGCCATACAAGAAGTAAAACATGGGTTTCTTGCCTTCCAATTCAAGTTGACTGGAGAATTTAATCTTGACCATAGAAATATTAATTATTCTGTTCTGTGCAGAAAAAAAAAGTACAGATTGAAGGAATTTAAGAGAATAGAATTTTTGAAATCTGAATCATATAAAAGCCATTGTGGTTTGCCCTTAAGTATTTATTTGGTTATTTAACTTGTAACCACTAGGTAATGTGAATTGACAATAAAAGGTGAATTCTAGTTTTGAAGAATTAGTCATCCCTCACTTTTACTTTTCCTTCATTAAAGTTAGACTGTGTTTTTGCCTTTCCTTACATCTTGAGTTTTTGCTTTCTCAAAAACTTCACTCTCTGTCACAAGATTGAAAAATCAAATTGTTGCAAATCCAGAAACATGATCATGCACAATACTTAGGAAGCTCTCAACAGAATATAGAGATCTTCTGTACATTAATTTTTTGCATATTTTCAACCCAGCAGTTTTTGGCCAACACAAAATAAACTCAGTGGTAGGGTGTTGTTTTATTTTTGTATTTGTTTTGATTTGTTTTCTCAAAGTGCTTTATCAGGCCATTTAATTTATTTATTTATTATTTAATTATACCCTACAGGTCTATTGTTTATATATTATGGTTTGCAAATTCGTTTTTGTGGGTTTTCTGTGTTTGTGAATATGTATGTGTGTCTCAGCATGTTTATTCATTTCTTGTACTTTTTCTATGGCTTGTTTTTACTGTACAATTGTTTGTTTTATCTTATTTCTGGTTTATTTGTTTTTATTTAATCTACGATAATGTTATTTGATGATGGTGGTGATGGTGATGATAATTTCTAATGAGAGAGAGAGAGAGAGAGAGAGAGAGAGAGAGAGAGAGAGAGAAGTAGATTGGAAAGTGAGGATAATCAGGAGTAGTTAGGGGAGGGGGATAATAATCAGAATATATTATAGGAAAAATATTCTCAATAAAAGCAGAATAAAACAAAAATGTCCATTTTATAGATGATATAATAGATCTGAGTTATGGCTTTCAAAGACAAAGTCAAAGTCATGGCTTTCAAAACTGGGTCGTTCTCTTTCAATATACATGCACATAATGAACTGTGGCCATTTAGGCATGTAAGATATTTAAGGCAAATAAGATGTTTTAAAGGTGTATTAAAATATTCTTGAATTAGTAGTAAAACTGAAATAAAATATTATTTTATAACCAACTTCCAGTCAATAGGAGACATATTTAGTACCAAATATCTAAAAATCAGGTGATCATTGTCAGTTATATATAAAGTCAACACTTGGGAACAGGAGAATTTTGAGATGAAAGCCAAACTGGGTTACAGACTAAGCCCTCATCTCAATACAACAGACAAAATCTAAATTTAAAAATTTGTCATTTTTTAAAAAGTTATACATTATTAATCTGAGAAATAAATTATCTATTTTCATTTATAGTTCTGTAGACTTATTTTGGTTGAGAAGTTAAAGAGCTATATATATTACAGTAAAAAGAGATAATTTTTCATCCAAATTATGTCTTATTAATAAAACAAGTAAAAACTGATTTACCAGTCTTTACATAGAACTACAGAGGAAGCTGAAAAACAAGGCCTACTTTTAAAACACAATGCATCAAATGTCTGAGTTTTGGGGTCAGTTACCTAGTGACCTATGGTTGCTGTATCTTTTTCCATACTCACAGTGCAAAGCCTGGGAGGCAAGGTTCTCACCTTTCTAGCTCTCATCTGTAATAATCCTGTTTATTTAAAACATAGCCACTTGTGAACATTTATAGTGGGACAATCTACATTATTTCCTATTTGATAAAAGATAATTTTAGTTATACCAGATACCAATCAAAATGTCTAGCTTAAGGTATTCAACACATCTACTATCTCATACGCTCAGTTAAATTTATTCTCTTGGTAATTTTCAAGAATGCATCATATCGTTAGTAACTATAGTCCCTATGATGAAAGTTAAATTTTGTGATTTTATTTATTCTCTCTATGAGAAATGTGACACCCTTTGATCAACAGCTCCTCCAGTTCTTTTCCTAGTCACCAGAACTGAACTGTCAGTCTCAATGATTTTGACCTTTGGTCTGAATGGGCATGTCTTATTTATTTTCCTTCTTCTGGATTATTGCACTTAGCATAATGGCCTCCAGCTCACAACACTGTTTTAAATGATGGTTTCTTTCTTTCTAGAGTCTTAACTGTGTTCTATTGTTTTATGTACTACATTTTATACATCCTTTCTTCTTTTGATGACAATTTGTTTGCTTCCATCTTAATTTGTTAACAGTTCTAAATAGACCAAGCAATGGAGATTTGTAGTTGAAACGAAGTTCCATTCCAAGTGGACACATATCCAGTAGTAGGGTTACTGAATCATGGGATTTTGAGGAAAGTAAGATAAATATTTAAAAACTCACGGTTGGCATTTGTTCAGAGAATCTTTAAGCTTGTAATTTTGAGGATATCCAGTTTGACTTAGATCAGTATTCAATTGAATACCATCACTTCCATTTGTTGTTGTTATTATTATTTGTCATTTCCATTAGCTGTTTAAGGAGTTAGCTGGTGCCAAGTCTTACAATGGAAAGTATCTTAGTACTTGTGGTAGATCTTAGAGCAGGTATGAGAGGATCTGGAGCATACTCTTGGTTTCTCCAGGAGCTCACAATAGAACTTTAGGCATGTAATTTGTTACTGTAACTTCATGGAAAATGTCATTACTCAGTAGTAAATTTATGTAGCCGAGTACACTATTTCAAATGTTAGCCATATTTTGGTTGAGGAATAGAGATTAAAGTTAAAAATCTTTGTTAAAATCTTGCTATCTCCCAGCACTTGGGAGGCAGAGGCAGGTAGATTTCTGAGTTCGAGGCCAGCCTGGTCTACAAAGTGAGTTCCAGGACAGCCAGGGCTATACAGAGAAACCCTGTCTCAAAAAACAATAAAACAAACAAACAAAAATCTTGATATCATCACTACACATTAATATTTATTACTCAATTAAATGACTTATAAACCACAATTGGATTTGTAAAACTATTTCATTGCCGAGTCCATACATATCATACAAATTACATATGTGATGCTATGAACTATCCAGAGCTAATTAGATAAGATAATACATGATTCTATGTTATTGCATTGTACACATTTTAAAACTCTAAAATACATTAGGCTTTTATTTCCTTGTGTGCATGTCTGTGATGCTGAGAGTTGAACTTAGGGGCCTCAAACATGCTAGGTGCATACTTTCCCACTGAACTATATTCCCAGCTGTGATTTTCAATTCTAAAGGTCAATGTGTGCAGCACATTTTTCTGATATCAAAAATGTTAAATAATTTCAGATATTTTTCTTTGTTCAGTCATTTAAAATCTTTATCAGCAACTTAACATGGAGACACACTTAAGATATTGTAAGTACTTCTGGACTAGAGTAAGTATTAAGGGTAAAGCAGAAAATGCAAAATGTTAATGGCATCTTATGTACACATACATGCCCAGAATCTATTTGTCCTGCTGAGAACCAGCAGGGGATTTTGGTTAGTGATATCTGGACATCATTTTTGTTGTTGTTGTTGTTGTTGTTGTTGTTGTTGTTGTGTTGTTTGATTTCAGAGAAAGATGCCCAGTTAGTAGGTGCTACTATAGGCACACTGTAGTTCTTCAATATGTGGAGACTCCATTGTTGGCATTGCCTCTGGGCACAGAGGCTAGAAGTGTAGGATTAGTTTTTCTGTATTCAAGTCAAATAATTGGCAGGGTCCTATTTCCTTCATAGCATCTTGAAGAATTTCTTTCCTCCCCTTGGCTCCCCCAGTTTTCTGGTAGCTGCTAGCATTTCTTGCACCCATATTACTTGAGTCTCTGATACATTGTCACCTTGCCGCCTCTCTTCTATGTTATATCTTTCTGTTTCTCCTTGATAAATATTTATTATTCTTTTAGTGATTAATTATTTTATTCATTTACATTTCAAATGTTGTTTCCTAACCCAGTCTCCCCTTCGCAAACCTTCAACCCCACCTGACCCCCCTTTGCCTCTAAGAGGGTGTTTCCGCACTATCTACCTAATCCTGCCTCCCTCCTCTAACATTCCCCTTTGCTGGGGCGACATAGCTATACAGAACCAAGTGCCTCCCCTTCTATTTATGCCAGATAAAGCAGTCCTCTGCTACATATGTAACAGGAGCTGTGGATCTACTTATATATACTCTTTGGTTGGTGGTTTAGTCCCTGGGAGCTCTGAGGGGTCTGGTTAGTTGATATTGTTGTTTTTCCTATAGGGATGTAAACCCCTTCAGCTCCTTTGATCCTTCCCCTAGCTCTTCTATTGGGGTTCTTGGGCTCAGTCCAGTGGTTGGCTGTGAGTATCTGCATCTGTCTTCCTTAGGTGCCTGCAGAGCCCCACAGAGGACAGCTATACCAGGCTCCTGTTTGCAAGTGCTTCTTGGCATCAGCAATAGTGCCAATGTTTGGTGTCTCCAGATGGGATGGATCCCAAGGTTGGGCAGTCTCTGGATACCCTTTCCTTCAGTCTCTGCTCCAATTTTTGTCTATACATTTCCTTTAGACAGAAACAATTCTGGGTTAAATATTTTGAGATGAGTCAATGGCCCCATCTCTCAACTGGCCGTCATGGCTATCTACTGGAGGTGGTCTCCTCGGGTTTTAACTACCCTCTGTTGGGTATTTTAGCTGATGTCATTCCCATTGGATCCTGGGAGCCTCTCACTTCACTGGCATCAGAGACTTTCTAGTGATTCACCCCATTCCCTACTCCCTAATTCTACGTATTTCTATTCATTCTCTTGACTCTCTGAATTTCTCTTCTGTCTCTTCCCATACCTCCTCCTACCCATCCTTATTCCCCTCCCTCTCCCCTCCCTCACCCAGGTCCCTCCCTCCCTCTGCCTCCCATGATTATTTTGTTCCCCCTTCTAAGTAGAATTGAAGTATCCACACTTTGGTCTTCCTTCGTGTTAAGCTTTATATAGTCTCTGAGCTGTATCATGGCCTTTAAGACCCACTGAGGCTATATGAGGCAAACCTCTGCTATATATGTGCCTGATGCCTCAGACCAGCCCCGGTGCCCTCCTGGTTGGTGGCTCGGTTTCTGTAAGTTCCCTGGGGTCTAGGATAGTTGAGACTTCTGGTATTCTTATGAGGTCTCCTTTCCCTTCAGCTTCTTCAGCATATTCCTTTGAGTACTAGTTACCTCACCCAAGATGATGTTTTCTAGTTCCATCCATTTGCCTGCAAAATATATAATGTTCTCACTTTTAATAGTTGAATAGTATTCCATTATGTAAATAAACCATGTTTTCTGTATCCATTCTTTGGTTGAGGACCATCTGGGTTGTTTCTAGATTCTGGCAACTATAAATAAGGCTGCTATGAATATAATGTCTTTGTGATCATCTTTTGGTTATATGCCCAAGAGTGATATAGCTGGGTCTTCAAGTAGAACTATTTCCAATTTATCAATTGTTGATCTTAAAGCCTAAGATTTTGGTGTTTTATTCAGGAAATTTTCCCCTGTGCCTATGAGTTCAAGGCTCTTTCCCACTTTCTCTTCTATTAGATTCAGTGTACCAGTTTTATGTTGGGGTCCTTCATCTACTTGAGATTGAGCTTTGTGAAAAGTTGTAAAAAAGAATCTATTTTCATTCTTCTGCATACAGACCACCAGCTAAACCAGCACCATTTGCACCATTTATGGAGGATGCTTTTTTTTTTTTTATTTTTATTTTTTACCCATTCTGTGTTTTTGGCTTCTTTGTCAAAGATCGTGTCCATAGGTATATGATTTTATTTCTGGGTCTTCCATTCTATTCCATTGATTGATCTGTCTTTCTCTGTACCAATACCATGTGGGTTTTGTAACTATTGCTCTCTAGTATAGCTTGAGATCATAGATGGTGATTCTCTCCAAAAGATCTTTTGTTGTGGAGATTTTTTGGCTATCCTGTTTTGTTCAAATTTTTCCCTTATGAAGATATGAATTGCTCTTTTTTTTTCCTCTGTGAACAATTCTGTTAGAATTTTGATGGGGATTGCACTGAATCTGTAAATTGCTTTTAGTAAAAAGGCCATCTTCACTTTGTTAACACTACTAATCCATGAGCATGAGAAATCCTTCTATATTTTGTGGTCTTTTTAAATTAGGGATTTGAAGTTCTTGTCATACAAATTTTTCGCTTGTTTCATAAGAGTTACAACAAAATATCTTATACTATTTGTGGCTATTGTGACAGGTTTTATTTTATGAATTTCTTTCTCAGCCTGTTCATCATTTGTATAATGGAAGGCTACTGATTTGTTTGAGTTAATTTTATATCCAGCCATTTTGTGGAAGTTGTTTATCATCTGTATGAGTTCTCTGATATAATTTTAGGGTCTCTTATATATACTATTATATCAGCTGCAAATAGTGATAGATTGACTTCTTCTTTTCCACCTTCTTCTTGATCTCCTTTTGTTGTCTTATTACTCTAGCTAGAACTTCCATTATTACATAAAATAGATAGGAAAGAGTGGTTCCCCTTGTCTTGTCCAATGTGTCAATATCTTATATGGTATCTTCTATGCCTGAGATTGTCTTTTCTATCTCTTGGTGATGCTTGCATCTGTAGCTCCTTGTCTCTTTCCTAAGTTGATCATCTGCATGGTTGCCTCCATTTGTGTTTTCTTCACTTTTTTCTATTTTTAGTTTTAGTTTTTGGACTGTTTTGTTCAGTTCCTTCATCTGCTTGACTGTGTTTTCCTGTATTTCTTTCTTTTAATTTTTTAGGGAAAGTGTTTTAATTTTTATTTTTTATTTGATTTCCATGTTTTTTCTTTTCTTATTAGATATTTTCTTTATTTACATTTCAAATGTTATCTCCTTTCCTGGTTTTCCCTCTGAAAATCCCCTATCTCCTTCCTCCTCCCCCTGCTCCCCAACCCATCCACTCCCATTCCTGGTCCTGACATTCCCCTACACTGTATTTCTTTATGGGAGTTATTTATATCCTCCTTAAAGGCCTCTATAATGTACATGAAATGGGATTTTAAGTCATTATCTTTCTTTTCAGGCATTGTAGGGCATCCAAGTCTTGCTGTGTTGAAAGAACTGGGTTCTGATGGTGCAGAAATGCATTGGGTTCTGTTGCTTATGATCTTGTTCTTGTTTGTGCAATGAAACAAAACACAACTCTACAGTACTTTCAACATAACCCTTACTTTACTTCCCTCTTCACCTTTATTACTTCTCCTTTTTCACCATTTCCTCTCATACATTATCTTTCTGGTGGATATAGGATCCAGCTTTCCACTTAAACATAAATTAGGACGGGGCTAAAATAATTCTAATTCCACTATAATCACCTCACCTTAGCATCATATTTTTGTCCTAGTCTTTAGTCACCTGACATTTGGTCTCTTACCCTTCCAGCCATTCTTTGATTTTGTAATGTTTAGATTAATATTCTATAACTCACCTATTAGACTTTCCTTTTAATATGAATATTAATATACAATATGAATTGAATTGATTATAAACAAGAGTATCATAGAATACCATTCTGCAACATACAATGATGGTTTTATACTAAGCCTTTCAACTGTCACTGTACCTCTGTCTTACAAGAATCATACCTTCATATGGTCTTCTGGTTACCATTTAGTCAAGTAATTTCTTTTCTAACAGAGATTAGTCCAAATGTTTGTTGTTGATTTAACTTTTAAATGCTTTACTTCTTTAAAAGCACAGGTAGGTAGGGTGCTAGACACATGACTCCGAAATTATAAAAACTTGCTATTTTTGTAGGTATCCTAATTTCCAGTCCTAACACCCATATGTTGACTCATAAATATCCATTAGATCCATTAAAGATGATTCAACACCCTCCTCTGGCCTCAACCTACACCTACATGTATGTAATGAATGCTTGTATATGCAGACAACACACACTTATACACATTAACATTTAAAAATAATCTTTACAAAGGATACAGCCAAAGACTTCTCCATCTATAAAATCCAGACTTACTTTCAACATAAAGCCATACTTTTCTCTTTGGTAGGCATTTTGAAGAAATAGCATCATATGGGACAAGAAACATATAGGTTGAAACTCTCCTGACCTGTAGCAACAGTTGGGGTATAGATAAATAATTTAATTTTTCTCAGTGGCCTCATAATGGAGTAGGTAGGAATCAAAACATTTAACTGCATCTGCTTATAGATAAACACACACATGTGCAATCTTAATAAAATAGTAATGATGCCTGAGAGGCTGCTCTCTTTTTTCCAGCCCATATATGATGACCAGTATGGAGTAGTGTGCTTAGGGAACATCAGCTTTCAGCAATACCATTGCTATTGTCATCATTGGCTGCTTTTGTATGCTGCCCAGCATTACAGAATGTAGGGAATAGACTGGATCGCAATGGTACAGGAGACAACTTCCTGAACAGGACAAGAATATCTCAGATCATCAGTTAATAAATGAGACCTCATGAAACTGAAAAATTTTTGTAAAGAAAAGGACACCATCAATAGGACCAAACTTTTACATTAAATTAGCTGCATCCTCATTTGTTTGTTTGTAACAATTATTGGTAACTGATATTATATAAAAGAAAACTAGAAAATACAGGCTAAGTTGAAGTTGATCTCGAGCAAATTTGAGTCTGGAACTAGATTCAAACATTATTTAATAGCCTTTTTTTCCCTATAGAGAATACACAGTCACTTCTCATTGCTGATAATCCACTAAGAGATTTTCAGCTGCCCCTTGGCTCTTTGTGCCACATAGATTTACTTTTGTTCACAGCCATTTTTAATTATTTTTTATCCCCCTTCAAAGCCTATAAAATAATAATATGTCACATTTTTAATAGTGCCGTAGAGGAAATGATTTCCAACATGTGAACATTTAACAAATTCAGACTTCCATGAATGTGTATGATAGCAGATGATGTTGTTAGCACTGTTCTGCAAAGACATTTCATTCAGTCTTTAAGGACATTGATTCTCAAGCAGTGACTCTCTTCCAACTTAATTTACCTTCACAGATTAATACTTCCCGAAATCCATTGACCATACAGATTCTTAAATGCTACAAAACATCATTAAAGTGATATTTTAAGGAACAAAATATAAGCTGACAAAAAGTCAGCTATCTATGTTACTTTTTTTGCCAAAATAATATTTTTATTGATTATTTGGAAATTTTGCATAATGCACCCCATCACATTCATTTCCCAGTCCTTGAAGGTCTGACCCCTTTTACTTGTGACCTTCCCACAAAATGAATATATATATATATATATATATATATATATATATATATATATATATATATACATATAGTCAAATTTGTGTTTCCCAATTACTCAGTAGAGCATGGTCAAACTCCCAGTGACAAGCCTCTTTAGCCCCTTCCTTCCCTACACCCCCACCCAGCCAGAACCCATCGACTCTGAGGAGTTATACTTTAGCATCTCTAGCACATATTTTAAGAGTTCTCTTCAATGGCTTCCTGTCTACTCTGCTTGGGTGTGTGTGTGTGGGGGGGGGGGAATTTGTCACAGAAGCCTTCTATTTTTTTCATTCTCAACTGTGTGTCTGCTGTCATCAATACCACTGAAAGAGAAGCTCTCCTGCCTTTTACAGCCAGCAGCAGTATGGGCCACTTCCCTCAGCATAGCTCCAGTGCCAGTATAACCCACGGATATCAATGCAGCCCGCAGCCACAGCACAGATCAGAAACACCATCAGGACCCTCCTTGGCAGCACAGGCCTGCAGACATCAAAGTGACCTCCTGGAGCAGTACAGACCACGAACGTCCACATGGCCTTCGGTGGTAATACAGACTACCAGACATGTCAGTACAACAGAGACCACGGACATACACACATATGCCACAATTTTTAAGAGTTTATTCTATACTATTATTTCCTATGCAAGAACTGAGAGAAAACAAAGCAAGAAACAAAAACAAAACAAACAAACAAACAAAAAACCTTAGAGCAAATGTGGCCATTACTGCACATTCCTGTATCTAGATCTGCCACCCATCAGAAATTCAGAAGATCCCAGTTAGAATGTTAACAGACAGAATGGCAAGCAGGGATTGTTATCTTCAAATTGCTTCTGAGCTGTTTAGGGTTAGCACAGTTCCATACCTATGCAAAGTTCTTCCTCTTCAAAATGAATGTTCTACTAGCTGATAATGAATCAGACATTTGGACAGATAGGCTAGTTTACGCATGTAAATAACTTTTACATATACTATAATAGTTCTTGTTTAAAAAAAAAGTCATATATGTTGCTAAGAATTTAAATGTAGTTGTCCAAGTTTGTTTTATAAATGTCTCAGAGAAGAAATATACCTATGGTATAGAGGAAAGAAAGAAGAAAACAGTTGATTTGTCATATGTTGATACTGTCGTACCTTTGTTTTTCTTTAAAAATTTGGATGAATAAATTTGGATAGTTCCTGGAAGAGAGTTATGCTATATTAATTTTATTTAACTCTTGGATATTGAATAATATTTTCATTGTCCCCTTTTCATTGAAAATTTTTCTTAAATCATAAAATTATGGTGCTAGAATTCACACTTCTACATATTTTATGTGCCATTCCTATTAGTCTTTGTAACTTCCATATAAATATAGATTTAGATTTCTGTGATTGAATTCCTAGAGTGGATTTTTCTGAGACATAACAACAGAATGTAGTTGACACACATTCTATGTTACCCTAGGGCTACAGTTTTGATCACAGGCCGAATGGATTCATTGTCAACAGAGAAAATTTCATACTCATGTCAGTGGTAAATTTTACAATGCTTTTGCCTTTTTAAGTACAAATGAAGGAAGGATAAATCCAATAGTGAACTGTTTTAGCTACAATCTATGAAAATAATTGCAACAAGTAGGAACAGAAGTCAAACCTGGTTTGTTCAAGTCTAGCTATGTGATTATATATATTTATTAATTAATACTATTATGCTTGACATATATACACTTAAACAGGAATCCATTTTATTGAAAATAATACATTGTCATTAATTGAAAATCTGAACAAATGAGTTCTGTATTTATCAACTTTAAGTAAGGAAGTTGTTTTTTCTTTCTAAGCCATATAAATGGTGCAACTCATTATTTATCATCTTTTAGTCTTAAAATATTTTAAGTCCTTGTTTCATTTTATCCAAGTACTAGACACTCATAAGACAGTTGCTTAGGATTTCTTCAAAAAAAAAAAATACATTCTTATCATAGTTTCCGAGGAAGGTTAAATATAAATTAGTTATAAAGCCAGTAAGAAGATAAATGATTAGGCCCTGTGATTATTTCTAAATTTATAGTGTTTTAACACTACTAGTGTTTAATTAAGGAGAAACGGAGCCAATTTTATTTCATGTAATTATTTAAGACCTCAAAAATTAATGTTCTGCTCCCTCTGTAACGCTGTAGTTCTAAAGCAAAGCTGAGGACAACAAAGTCCTATTTGATAGTCCAGCCTTTCAGCCAACAGCTCTTCTTCCTGGCTTTGATGTGGGAATGGTTTATTTAATCAATTATTAATCAAAGTTATGGCAGTCTTCTTATATATTTAGGTAAAACTAAAAGATGACTTTCTCATGCCTTATTGCTTAAATAAAAGTTTAAATAGACTGAAAACATTTGACTTTGACATGGCAGTGATTGGGGTGATTTAAGTTTTAGAGAGCAACTGGTCTCAACTGGAGACTTAGATGAAAAGGTGTGTGTGAATCTCTCTCTCTCTGTCTCTCTCTCTCTCTGCAATATGTTTTTTTTTTTTTTTAGCAGTTGATGATGGGTTTGAACCAAAGTCCTGAACACTTTTGATAACCTTCCCTCTGATAACAAAAGCCGGTACAGTTAATTTGATTAATATTTTCTTTACACAGGTGTTAAAGTTGACAGGAAACAGCTGAAAGGCAAACATAGTGGTGTAAGCCGGGCAGCTGGACACTTTGTGCATGGAGAGTCTTGAGCAGTTGGTAACATTTGGCAGCTTTACATGGAAAAAAATGACTGCTAGGAAAATCTCAACTGCTGCTAATTAGCAGCAATGAACTGTGGGTAGGACAGTGCGTTTTAATGTGAGAAGATTTTTACAGTAACCACCATACTAAGGAGGGGAAATAGACTGAAATGCTCCCTAGCTGACCCTCGTGGCAATCCAAGCTGCATATTGCAATAATCCTGTAAATTACTATGCTTTCTTATACAGGAACTTGGAGTTAATTAGTAATTTAACATTCCTCTACACTATTAAATGTCCTTCTTGCATTATATTATGTTGTTTCATGGGCTTACCTTAAACACTAATGGGGTTTTGTTATATTTTCTCAAAACAGTAACAGTAAAATAAAACTGAGCTAGAAAATTAATTAGTTATCTTTTACCTTTGATTTACCTGTTATTAACAATTAAGTGGTGGTACACATTTTTAAAGTGGTTTTGGAGGTTACACAGAGATGAATAGACTTCCAGAATATATTACTGAGCAAATGTGAATAAAAATGAGTAGTGTACATGTTTCAAGCCAGTATGTTAAGGATGCAGAATGCAAAGCAGACTCAGTTCATATTTCTGATCTAAGAGAGCAGTGAAATCATTTGTGTGGGGAGGGGAGCACAGAGATAAAGAAGGGAAACCTATTTACTTGGATCCTCTAATTTCCACAGACATTTTATAAAGAAAATATGCAAGCTTTATTTTATTTTATTTTATTTTATTATTTTATTCTATTTTTTGGTTCAGAACAAGCCATAAAATGTTAATCCATTAGACTGAGGTATTTAGTTGACACTTACAGAGAAAGATGCACATTTTAGCTTTTTAGTTTGGAAACAACTGATATAGAAAGTGATGCCCAGAATTTTAGATAATATCAGTTCATTTATGCTGTCAATTTCTGACATGAAAACCTGACATGAGCAGAAGCAATGGAATTATTTTAGTGAATTAAAAGCAATAAAAGGGTTAAATTTATTAGCTTTGATTTCCTTAACTAGACACCTATTCTTCGAACGGGCTGACCAATCAAGCAATGCCACCTACATGCACTTTAAAAATGTTCCCTAAGCTGTGACATTGAAATACTACTCTTATGCTGCCTATTAAAGATAAAGGAAATATTTTTATTTGGCATCTGAAAGATCAGTGTGAACTTCACAGTGGAACAATTTAGTGAAAGCAGAGCTTCAGAAGAAAAGCTATGACGGCTGCTAGATAGGGTCTGCATCCACACAAACGTGTCCAAAAGATTCTGTCTCTTGGGACTCCCTCTAATAGTATCTGCTACCATTTAAAGCCCCATCTTTTGCAGCTGGATTTGAACATTCCATAAAAAATTCATCCATGCTTTAAGAGATTTCTGCTTTTCTGTCCTCTCCATTGTTAGACAAATTGAAGTGTGCACTCAGAAGCCGAGTGGCAGTGAACTGCGAATTTATTTGCTCATTCGATTCTAATATTGAGAGAATCTACTCACTTCGTTCAAAGGGTACAGCAACAATGCAGGTGACATCAGGTCACCTGGCACTTCATAGCTACCTGTGAGATAGAATTGTTCTCCTTGCAGATAGGAAGTGGCTGAAACCTCTTTTCTCATCAATGTCTATTATGATTGATGGCTCTATGGTCACATTGAATATGCCCTTTTTAAATAATTCACAATGTCATCGCCATAGTACTAGTTTATAACTAGCCTGTTATTTTTTACCTTTGTTCATTCACTATCAGAAGGTTATATAAATTAAGGCCTGTTGGTTTTGGTAGCATTACACACAACCAAAGTTGTGTTTGTAGCCCAACAGCAACAAAGCATTAGTTTTTATCATCTTTTTTTTTTTTCTCTCAGACTTCTGGATGTTTCATTCTCAATAAATCCTAAAAGGAAACTCTGATCCAGCAGGCGCCTTTGCAAGACCTAACCAGAAAGCTTACAGAGACTAAGTCATCATAAGATTTTCCAATGAAAAGTGATCATATTAGTTGGAGACAGAGGGGCTATTACACAAATACTGGGTATTTAAGAACAAATAAGGTATTTGTATAATGTTTCTACAATACTGAAATTTATAATTCATTTCATATATCTAATACATGACTCGCGTAACTAGTATTGATAATAACAATCAGGAAAGTAACCACCATATAAATATTTATGGATTCTACTCCATGAAAAAAATTATAATCTGTTATTTTTAATTTTTAGTAATTAGAAATTTGTGTTAAAATCTTTGAATATAAGTGGTAGCCCTAAAAAGCCCCGTAATTTATGAAACATTTAGAGTGATTAAATAGCTGGGTTTCCTTTTTTTTTTTTTTTTTTTAAATGTATTAGTGGTAGCCAGCATTAGTCACTAAATGAATAATTAAATCACTCATAATGCAAATTCTTTTGTTATGCATTAATTATAGTTGTGATCCTTCCATAAAGACAAAAATAACACTTTAGACTACAAAGAAATTTATATTTTAAATGTATTTTCTTTAGTTATTATTATAAACAGAGCTTCATAGTCCTTTGAAGAATTTTATTTGTGCAAGGTTCCTGACTGAGTACAGATGTTTCAAGTCTAAGGTTTAGGACACTTATTTTTTTTAAATTGTTAATTCACTGTGTCTCTTCAATCCGTAATATAATACACAGATTTCTAAAAAAGTTGTTGGTCAATAGAATTCTATTATTGGTATTAATCCACTTCAATGATACAGTTTACTTTGGGATTATATTTTGGGATTCTATCACATATTTTATTTTTGATTATATTATTAAAATCTGTTCTCCAAGTTAGCAATGTAAAGAAGATGAAAAATGTGAAAATTGTTTGAATTTGAAGTTGCTGATGTCTTTATATCGTAAGAAGTGATCAAACTTATAGGAGAGATGAGTCCAATATCAGAAACAATTTAACTGAAAGTGCAGCCCTTACTCACTCAATAAATAGCAATTAGTCACTAAGGTATGAGGACATTTGACTTTTGAGGGACGATATGGAACATTCCTTCTATGGATACAAACAGCCAACACAAATTCTTTTAAAACAAGGAAACCTCAGCTGGCAACAAGTGTTCTGTAGAAGTAAAGCAATGCAATGTGCTAAAGGAGGAATAGGAGATCTTTATATAGACTGGCAGGCGGCGGCAGAAAGTCTTCCTGTGTGGGCGACCTGATGCTGAGGAAAACAATGGACAGGCACCAGTCATGCCCTGATTTTGAACCAGATGAAGCTGTATCAGTATTGCCAAGGCTCCCTCTGTAGCAAAAGCAAACATGCCATTTCAAAATGACTGGAGTGATGAAGATCAGAGTAATGCAGATACGAGTAATATGGTTAGGCTCATGAGATTAAGTCAAAGGGCAGACTAGCACATGAATAGAATGCAGGGCCAAGAGGTTTGGTGTAATTCTTCATGCAATGAGAAACTATGGCAGATATTAACAGTGAAGAGACATCTTAAAAAAAAAAAAAAAAAACAGTCCAAAACATTTCTCATTGAGTTGAGTAAAGGATCTGAGTCTAGTTCTGAGCAGATCAATTTTTTTCCTTCATTTCTGGAGGCTTTAGATACGCTGACTCCAGAATGTGGTTGGAGGAAACACAAATAAAAGCAAGTAAAAGTCTAAGACAGCCTTTGACACAGTGTAAAATTACAATAAATTTTTTAACATCCATACCCTTTATTTAATATAAAGCATAAAAGTTACTGAGTACTAAGATTTGCAAATCTCGCCACTACTAGAGGAAATTAATTCATATTTTATGTACTTATTACTGTTTTTCTTAGCATAAGATTAAGAAAATGATCAAAGACAGTTATTGGTTTTAAAGAAGAGACTATTTAAACAGTTAGTGATATTAGTAAAACAAGTTGTTGGAGGGAGTAAGCATTATGAGAGGCAGACCAATAAGCTCTGAAAAAAAAAAAAAGACTTAGAATTTCAATATACACAGTGGTCCATTCGAGCTGTAGCTGGCTGAAATTGACTTCTTAGTGCTATGCATGGTCCTTACATTTTATTCTTGCAAACTTTTTAATTTTATGGTTTACAAGCCCTCTGTATAGGTTCACATCTTAAGCACTTACTTATAATAGATTGAATTCTAGGTATATAAATTTCCTAGAAGATAAGATCTCTTTCATGAATTCCATTTGGTAAAAGCACAGGGGAAGACAGTAGGGAAAGAAGAATGCCGGTCCCAGGCAAGAAAGTTGCTGTTCCCCTCAGGCAGCTCTTGCTTTGAAGAGCAGACCCTTGTTTGCCTTGTCTGCTGAAAGAGACATCAGCTGCATTTTCAGTGTTATGTATGGATTCTCGGTCGCTAAAATAAACAAAGATTGTTGCTGCTGATATAGCCAGAGGACCCTCCATAAGATGTTTAATGAATCATTAGCATGTGCGACATGCATTTTATTATGTGTTACATATATATATATATATATATATATATATATATATATATATATATATATAGTATTATTTATATAACAAATATATATTATACATTGTATGTGTTATATAACCATAAAATATATAATATTATATATATTACATATGTAAACATATAAAAGTTTATTTCTATTAAGAAACAGTAGTGGATTACTGTTCCATTTTACACATGAGCAGAGAGAGGGCCAAAGAGCGTATAGAAATTTCTAGGTTATTGTGAAGGAGGGAGGCTACTAAGTAAGTTCTTTTTCCAGAGCCACTATCTTTTTTTAATAAGAAAATTATTTTTTAATTTTTATTTTTTTTGGTTATTTTATTTATTTGCATTTCAAATGTAAATAAATATCCTTTTCCAGGATTCACCTCCACAAACTCCTTATCCCATCTCCCCTCCCCCTGCTTCTAAGGCCATTCTCTTCTACATATGCAGCCAGAGCCATTGGTCCCACCTTGTGCACATTTTGGTTGGTGGTTTAAGTCCCTGGGAGCTCTGGGGGGTCTGGTTGGTTGATATTGCTCATCCTGTGGGGTTGGAAAACCCTTCAGCTTTTTCTGTCCTTCCGCTAATTCATCCACTGGGGTCCTTGTGCTCATTCCAATGGTTGGCTGTGACCATCCACATCTGTATTGGTCAGGCTCTGGAAGAGTCTCTCAGGAGACAGCTATATCAGGATTCTGTGTGCAAGCAATTCTTGCCATTAGCAATACTGTCTGGGTTTGGTGTCTGGATCCTAAGATGGAGCATTCTCTAGATGGCCTTTTTTTTTTTTTTTTTCTTCACTCTTTGTCCCTATATTTCCTATAGATAGAAGAAATTCTGGGTTAAAATTTTGGAGATGGGTGGGTGGCCCCATCCCTCAACTAGGTGCCCTGCCTAACCTCTGGATATGTTCTCTACAGGTATATTTACACAATGGAGTACTAGTCAGCTATTAAAAGCAATGGCTTCATGAAATTCACAGGCAAATGGATTTAACTAGAAAATATCATCCTGAATGAGGTAACCCAGTCACAAAAGAACACATATGGTATGTACTGACTGATAATTAGAATTAGGAAAAAAGCTTGGAATACCCATGATACAACTCACAGACCACGTGAAACCCAAGAAGAAGGAAGACCAAAGTGTGGACACTTAAGTCCTACTTAGAAGGGCGGGAACAAAATAATAATCACGGGATGTAGTGGGTGGGAGGGGCTTGGGAGGAAGAGAGAAGGGGAGGGGGAAAGTGTGGAGTAGGATCTGGTGTGGGAGGAGGAGGGAGAGATGTACAGAGGGTCAGGAAATTGAACACAGGTGTGTAGCAATGGGGGATGGGGAACCAGGGGTAGCCACCAGAAAGTCCCAGATGCCAGGAAAGCAAGAGGCTCCCCAGACCCAACAGGCATGACATTAGCAGAGCCACTATCTTCATATGAGTTAGCCTTTAGATAGAGTACTTAAACATCCATAAGTTTAATATGAATAATTTGTACTAAATAAATTGTTTTAATTGGTTCATACTTAAAAATTACAGTAATTAGCATCACATCTTCTTAAAAAATGAACATGATGAACAGAAGACCTGACCCTGCCTCCTGTATATATTGACATTGGATGGCCTAGCTGGATCACTGCTCAAGAACTTGCCCTATTGGTGCAGGTAAGGTAGAGCCAGTGGGCTGAAGAGTTCAGCTAAGACCCAGGTATAGGCTCTGAGTTGGTTTACCTCAAAATCTGTACCATCTGAGAATGGTTTGGATGTATGAAAGGTCTAATCCTGCTGATTCAAAGCTGTAGGATCTCCATGACACATGGCAACAACAGGATGACTGTGAGGAGTCTCTATGAGGATCCAGTATTGATGTTGTCACAGTAGCCAGATAGCTCACCCCAGACTGATGACTCATGGCAATGAACATTTGCAAGCAAAGCCACGTGGACAGAGGTATAGACTGTGGCTGCACTACGGCTTCACGATGAGGTGTTTGTAAGCTTTGTTTTGTTTTTATTTGGTTGTTTGCATCTTTTTTATTTTTGCGGGGCAGTTACAAAGGCAAAGGGCAGAACTTGAGGATATGAGGGGATTAGGAGTTTAGTATGAATGGGGTGCATGGTGTGAAACTCACAAAGAATCAATAAAAAGTTTTAAAAATAATTTAAAAAGTACAATATGCAAGGGACCAAATAGTCGTTTTTTAAATTCAAACTCAGATCCAGCTATTTTTTAAGTATTTCAGTTTAAAAAGTATTTTTGTTTTCTAGAGGTTACCTTTTCAAATATAAGGATTTAGAGCTACTATTCACAAATGAGAGCATATATGTAATCTTTGTCTATCAAGGTCTTGATACTTCATTGGATATAATTGTTTCCTGTTTCATCAAGTCTTTTGTTTGTTTGTTTGTTTTTTCAGCAGAGACTATTATACAGATCCACAATTGCTCAAAAATACAGAGGGTAATTTTCAAGGCCTGGCCAGTTCCATCAGGCATCTTTCTAGAATTACCTTTACACCTAAATCTCATGGAAAACCATGTAAAAGGGTTCAAAGATTTTATGAAACAGGACCAAGGGGCCTATTTCAAGATGGTATCTTCTACATGTAATGGGGAAGCTACACTTAATAAATTTCAATGAAATGGTTGCCTACACATGATCTGCGTAATGACAGCACAGACATAGCAGCATTGATAGGGACATTTCACAAGACCTCAGCCCTAGATGAAGAGTTCCAGGCAATCAATTGGTGCTGAGAGAGGAATCAATATTTTCCAGGGATGAGTCCCCTATAATGTTGACCAATTCTCAGTGGTCAGTGGTAAACACAAACACACACACACACACACACACACACACACACACACAAGATGTGTTATGTGTTGCATGAGAAATGGAGCATGCACCACACACTGCACAAGAAAGACCATACAAGTAACACGTAACATATATATTATCTATATCTATATATAATATTGATATTGTCTTATGCATATAGTGCCCTAACTCTGGGCAGTGTACATTGGCTGTAATTACATTCTACTGTGTGAAACTGAGGTCAAAGTTGTTATTTTTTTTAAAGAATGATTCAGAGGTCACTCTACATTGTGCAAAAAATTCAGCATTGAGTAACTTCTATGAATAGATTCTATATCCTAAATTCATGATTTCTCAAACCCAAAATGACTACTTCATCCTCAGCAATAGAATATGCAATATTACTCTTCCACGTGTATGGAGGAGAATAACGTTAATGTCTTCATCCCACAGGAAAACCCTTCATTCTCTTGGTTGTATTGGAATCAAATTTGATAAAGTCAAAACAAAACAAAGCAAAACAACCAGCTATGCACACATGAAAATAACCCAATGAGATTAACTAGAAAATATTTCAGTGTAAAGTACTTGACTTTAGTAAATTTGTTATAAATTATTTAAAGTTATATCAATATGTTTAATGGGAATGATGAAGCTAAGGTCATAAAGGTTAGAGTTGGAACCACACACCACAGGGATAAGAAGTCTTAGGAAGGTGAAGAAAAAATTCTAGGGGTAGGTCATAGGAAGAGCAACGGCATGATAAAGTTTTCTCAAAAGCTATGAATACAGAATTGTATGAAAACTGTGCCTAGTTCCATGGAGTGTGTTTTATGACAGCGATGGAATAAAAACAGATACAATTGGACTTAAAATTATTTAAACTAACAACAGGCTGGTGAAGCTGAGAATTTTTGTTTTGAACTGATAGTCTGGTATATTTTATATTTATGTGCTTATTAATACCCTTTCTTCACCCCTCCCTTAATGAATGTCCTGCAGTACATAATGTAAGAGCACCTGGTGCCTCACAAATGGAGAGACATTGATGGAGTTTACAGAGGTGAATATTACCAGGCTTAACACACAATCTTTCTGAGGATGGTCAGAAGCAGTTCTAGCAAGTTCTCTAATAAAGCTGCAAGGGTTGAAAGGGTGCATGGCAAGGAGGATGAGGGCAGTTTGTCTGACAACCTGGTGTTTACTTGGTGGCAGCTATGCATGTAACAAAGTTAAAGGAATCAGTTAAAATGAGTCAAAGAGATTATTTGTAAACTCTGGGGGAAAATACCAACACCCTGAGCAATTAGGCTTATTGCATAAAAATTTTCTAAACCAAAAAAGAAAACAAAACCATATATTTTGTTATTTGTGATAGTGATTTAGAAAGCATATGAACTGTAAAAGAAGGCATGTTTTCAGAGACCACCATTGTTAGCCCCTCCCGTGTGTGTGTGTGTGTGTGTGTGTGTGTGTGTGTGT
>NC_034592.1:42589622-42604857 GCF_900095145.1 Mus pahari | reverse complement strand
TGTGTGTGTGTGTGTGTGTGTGTGTGTGTGTGTGTACCAGGAGTAATTGAAGAAATATGTGCAAAGGTTTTGTTATTTCAGACATTTCTAGGAACTTATTGAACAAATAAAGTACTCACATGAAACTTTCAGCTTCAAAAGATGAGGAAACCCAAAGAATGTAAACAACTTAAAAAAAAAACTAATTTAATTTAATTTTTTTTCACTTTACATCTCACTCACCACCCGTCTTGGTCACCCCCTGCCACAATCCTTCCCTCAACCTCTCTCCCCTTCTCCACTGAGCAGGTGAGGTTCACCTTGGGTATGTCCCCACCCTAGCACTTCAAGTATCTGCAAGGCTAGGCACTTCTCCCACTAAGGTGAGACTTATATGACAGTTCTATCTTTCAAGCTCTCTCAGCTAGGAAAGGAAACCAAAAGAACTCCAATCTATGATTTCTAGTTTATTAATATTTCTTGCCTTTCTGTTCATACAAGGCAGTATGATAAATGCTTTGGAAGTGATATTGATGATATTGATGCATGACATATCATTAGCTTATACTTACAAAATTTAATTGTCTATGTAAATTATATTTGAATATCTTTGATTTCTAATGGGGATATAGTTTGACTAGAATAACAGTCCATTTTATTGTTTCTATAAATGCAAGGGGAACTTGAAGGATGTCTTCATGGTCTACTGCTATTCCTTCAAACAGTAGGACAAAGATGTTGCTCAGATTATTGGGTTACATGTAGAGCCATTAGTCAATGCGAGCTTTCCACATAAAACCTCCAGTTAAAAATGTAGTGTCTCATGTTACTCTATTCAAAATAACCCTAAGTTTCAACAGCTTTGAGAGCAAAGTTAGGGTTGTTAGCACTTCAATTTTGTACATTATTTGCTCTGACTTTTGATATCTAGTCACCTGTTAAATGTACTGTTCTCTAAATATTTCTGCACTGCTGAATTTTGTTTCTTACTCATTCTGTTGTAAATTTGGTGACACCTATTCTTGCTTAATGTGTTGAGCCATTTCCTATTTTCTGATGTCCCTTTAGATATGTCAGTTCCCTTGCTATAATAGTGTACTCTACTTCAAAAGCCATGGAGGCTGTCACTAATAGTATAACCAGCATTGTAATATGTGCAAGACTCTCATAATATCATGTGATCCTAGTAGCCTGGCAGATCCGTTTCTGGACCTAAATGGTTCTTCCTCAAAGGTAGATATGACTTTTAACTATATCCATGGTATATATTTTTTTATGTATTATATTGTCTTATAGGTGCCCCATCTATAATATTGAATGACTCTGATATTAACAAGATCTAGCATTTAATTTTCTTGTAACTACATACCATATATCTGGTCATATTTTGAGTAGATGATACTATACTACAGAATTTGATGTCTTTTTAATAACAGCAACAACAACAACAACACTAAAAAGCATACCAAGTTGATAATAGCTCCTGATTAATGTAGTGTTTCAATTTTTGGTCTTAGGCCAAAAGAAGAAAAGTCATTTAAAGTGGATTCCAATGAATTGACATTTTTGGTCTTTATTATGGTATTTGCAAGGAAATTTCAAGAAGTTGCCAAAAATGCTCAGATTTAGTTTTGTGGTAGAAAATTATTATTTTCATTTCTAAGAGTTTCTGATGGCTCATAGATGATTAACTTACTGGTGAGATATCTACTTCCTTGAATCCATTAGTTTGCAATTTTTCAATTCAGGCTACAGTTATCAAGAATACTTCCTACTCAATAGCTTGGGAATAAGACAAGCATCAAATCTATTTATGTATTTTTTATATGTTACATGTGTTTTAATTTTACTAAGAGAAAAGAACAGTTTGATGGAAGTATTATAATTGTTTCACTATTATTAACAAAACATACAAAGACTCCCAAAATATACAGAGATAAAGGAATCTTTGATGATGAATAATGGCTAATGATTGATCAAAGTTCAGTAAGATGCTCTCATCTATCAACTAAGAACTGACTAGGGTCATCCAAGGGTCTTCTAAGTGTAGCTGAAGTGTGAGAATTCCATAATACTGTCCATACGTTTTAAAAGGTTGATTTTCCACACACAAAAAAAAGAAATAAATTACCTTTACCCATATGAAGCCCATTATAAGTAAGACTGGCTTTCCAAAATTCATGTTAGATGGGATTGTAGTGTCTGAATGGAAGTCTTTACTTTAAGAAAATTATAATTATTTCAATTTTTGTCCACAATCAGCTTGAAATGTTGCAAAACTCTGCAGGTGCTTGCTGTTATAACAAAACCATGGGAACAGATGGTGCAAGGTACAGGCCAGCTCAAGGGATTAAATGTGAGGCTTTTGAAATTTAAAATTAAAGCTGGGTGATCTTGGGAAAAACCTGCCTGCCAAACATGCTTGCTTCAAATATAAAAATAAAAAAGTTATCCAAATTCTCTTGACAAGCTTATTTATATTCAAATGGCTAGAAAAATATTAAATAGTTATAAAGTACACTTGGCGGGATACTAACGTGACCAAATTAAAATATGAAATACTCACACCCATTATGGTGCTAAATCTTTGCATGCAGTGATCTCTCTTATGCTCTGTTGCTAATGGGAACCAATTTCTTTGGTCAAGAAGGGACTTTACAGGTTCTGAAATCAGGATGTCCTAATTGTCTTGTTTAAATGCTCGGAAGGAAATGGTTTAGTTGAATCACTGATGATTAACAGGGGCTGTGCCATTTTCTACCTGTAGAACAAATGCCATAGTTAAGTTTCAAAACTTAATATGATCCATTAGACGTCATGATTTTATCTAAAACTATATGGAAAAAACACATTAAAAGAAGGATAAAATATCTTTCTTATGTTCATTTGACACCACTAGTATATTTTATAATAAAACAACATTAGTTAGCGTACTTGAACGTTGTTTCATAATATCATGTGTAGACATCCATCTTATTGTCCCCATTTTTTGGTAAGGTAGATACTATTATCTATACTTTCAGTTATAAAATCATGTCACTTACTAACAAATAGTAAATCTTGCATATAGAATGGTAAATTTTGATTCTAAGTCTACTTTCATTTTCTGCTTGCTAAATATATAAATATTAAAAATATGTACACAGTTTACACATAAAAAGGACAGAAATTTTTAGAGAACCTAAGAATGGTAGTATATACAAATGGCAGTGTATGCAGAATTCATGGGTTTCTTGAGGTATAGTTTGGCATTTTTCAGTTGACTGACAAATTTCATCATACATCCTAGTAGTGAAATCAGGCATACAAAGTCATAGGTATATGCAAATTAGCCTGTTTCACCTCTAGAAAACCTGTTAAGTAACTTAATATCATTGTTTTTTTCTTTTCTAGGTTATAATATTAGTCATAATTATAGTAGTAATTGTTCATATATTCTCTAGGGACCAAGGTGGTTCTACAAAGTTGATTGTGTTACTCCTATGCATAATGCATTGGTGCCTGAATTAGAAATATTGGGGTAAATAAATCATAGGCCTTGCCTTTGGTGTGTTTGTAAGATAAGGTGTTCCATGTTGATTGAATTTCATCTCCATGAAAATAATTAAATAAATATGGTCATTTTAAGTATGAACAAATGAAGGCTCTGGAAAGCCTTCTTATGTAATTCTTATGTTTAAAGCCACAAAGCTGAAATGTGCAACTGCTGTAATTCTCACACTGGTACAATTGTCTCAAACCACTGTGTTACTCTACCTCACAGGGAAAAGGATAGTTGACTACAATGTAGGAAGTAAAGAGAAATACCATAATTGCTATTTAAATGAAGTAATAAAACTTTGTTTTGGGTAGGTTTTGTAATTAGAGGGAGATGCTAAAATTGAGGGTTTTTTGTTTTTTGTTTTTTGTCTTTTGTTTTTTGTTTTTTGTTTTCCCAAAGAAGATAGATGTCAGCTGTTAACCTTGAGAGTGAGTGGACAGTAGTCAGGGGAAACCAAAATGTCATGATAGTTCTTAGTCCAGGAAGAAATATCGACACTGACTGTGGTTATTCAAATGTGAACTATGCCCCCACAAACTCAAGCATTTAAGGTGTGGTCACTAGTTGAAGGTGCGGCTTGGGGTGGTTTAGAAGTGGCCTTGCTAAAAGTATTTGTCACTTTTTAGAACCACTCAGCTTCCTGGTTCTGTCACAATGCATGCTGTCTGTTGTCTGCTGTCTTCCACTTGCTGCTATGCCTCTCCGTTATGCACTCTTATTCCTGTGAAACTGTAAGAACAAATCAACTCTTTCTTGCTTAAGTTGCTTTTCCTCATGGTGTTTATCAAAACAATAGTAAAGTAACTAATACAATAACTCTGGAATGCCTTATGGAAAGAAGTAAAGAAAATTACACATTTATTCATTTATTGTGGATAACATTTTTAATTTTTAATTTTCATTGTTTATTTTATTTTATTACATTTCAAATGTTTTCCCCCTACCCGGTCTTCCCTCCACAACCTCCCATCCCATCCCCCCATCCCCCTCCCTTTTCCCAATAAGAGGGTACTCCTCCACCCATCTACCCACTCCCGCCTCACCAGTCTAGTATCCCCCTACACTGGGGAATTGAGCCTCCACAGGACCAAGGACCTACACTCTCACTGATGCCAGATAAGACAATCCTCTGGAGGAAGAGATTCAAAGTCTCCTAGGCATCCTTGACCTTAGAGGATGATTACAGTCACTAAATTAAAGCAGGGCAGTGAAGAAGCTCTGAAGGCAAGAAAAGATGCTTTCCTTGATTATAACATTCATGAATAACCAGTAAAATCCTTCTTAAGTGAGCTTATGCTATACAGAAAGCCTGAACATAATCAGGAAAATACGTTTTATTTGTAACAATGTCCTATTCTTCTTAAAATTTTTGGTGTGTGTGTGTGTGTGTGTGTGTGTGTGTGTGTGTGTGTGCTGCTGTCTTTTCAGCCATGTTTTCAGTGTGAAGTTTTGGAATTCTTTTGTGTTGAAGGACACAAAATTAACCATAAATGAAGTCAGTTATGTTTCATTTATCTTTGAGGAAGGTTTGTTCAGAGAAAAAGCATAAAATTCATTTGTTTATCAATAATGGGTAGATTTATTTAATACTAACAGTTTCAATATTTAAGGGTTTAAAAAATTTACAGAATGTATTTTGATCATATTCATCTTGATCACAGAACCAAAACTCCTTCCAGTTCCAATCCTATACCAAAATTAGTGTCTATTTTTGTTGTTATTTGCTTGTTTTTACATAGGAGCCTAATTTGTGTTACCTATATACTCTTGGACATATGGATTTCAACTGGAGATGGTTAATCTACTAGTGGCTGTATCCTAAAAGAGACCTGAATCTCTCCCAGTAGCTGTCAATTGTCTGCAGCTTCTTAAATAGGATTGAGAGTTCATATCCACACCTACTCTCCACACTCAGATTTTTCATTGGTTTCAGCTTTTGGGGGCTTGATCATGCCGACACAACTGCTGTGAGTTTGTATGTATATTTGCCCTATCCCGAAAAGACTATTTGTTTGTAGTTACCCATCACCTCTGGCTATTCAAAATCTTTATGTCTTCCCTTCTGCAATGACACCTGAGCCTTAGATTGGGATGAATGTCTCTTTTAGGGCTAAGCCTTCTATAATATCTTACTCTTTGTACCTGGAACTGTTGTAGATACCCTTGGGCTAATTATATTTGATATTAATTCCATTCTTCTGTGGGGAGCTGCGAACAAGTAATGAGTCAGCACTCAGGTGATTTTCTGTAAACCTGGTTCTCTCCTTAATTTGTAAAGGAAAGGAGAGCTGATGATTGGGCAGGCAAAGGGAAGGTGAAGAGAGCTAGAAGAAGGAGAAAATGGAAGAGGGAGAGGATGCAGAAGAGGAGAAAGAAGGAGAAACGCAGAGCAGAAGCACATGGCCTGGAGAAACTGCAAGTTCTAAGGGGTCTCATAGATGAGGAAGATGGTACAGTAGCAGAAAATCTGCCCAGTCTAGCCTCATGGCATGTATTCATAGTAATTGAGTTGTGTTTTCATTGCCGGGGAATATTTGGGTTAGAGATTTACTGAAACTGTGCGTCTCCATGTTAATTAGCATATACTTCAAAAAGAAGCTTTTCTGGGTGATGACCAGATATGCATTAATCTATGGGTGTAAAAATAAATTATTCAAATTCAATTTAAGGAGATGTTTATTTAGTAGAATAATAATATTATGTTATTCTCTAGAGGCTGTGATCTGACTAGCCAAATATTCCTCAATTGATGACAGGGTTAGGTTTGGCTTTCAATTTTTGGAGTGGATATTAATCTTATCAGAAAATGATTAGTTACTATTAAGACATCTGTGACATTATTATACTAATAGGCATGCTTGACAGACCACTCATTAGAGTACTTTATGATTCAGCTACATAAGACTGATGGTTACTCTGGCAACATACATGGCAGCATCCAACACCATAAAACCTAGCCATTAGAGACCAACCTTCAGGTGAATACCAAATTTGGTTTGTCCCATATTTTATGTGATGTCTTCAGTATCAGTGTCTTACACTGATGTTCTTGAGAGCAACAAATGAAATTGGTAATTGTCTGTAATATTTGTGTCTCTGTGATACCTCTAACTGCTAACAATTTCAAAAGAGGTAACCCATTTAAACACTGGTTTTTGTTTTGATATGTTTTGTTTTAGACTGTGGTATAGAGTAGGAACATTTTTGCCCTGTTATGTAATAATTCAGTTTAAATTCTTTATGTGTGTGTGTGTGTGTGTGTGTGTGTGTGTGTGTGTTGTGTATTTTAGTTAACTTCTACAGGAGTGGATTTCTATATGACATCTTTATTATGTCACAATTATCTTTTGAGTTAATACAGACCCATAAAGACAAAAGTTACATATTTTTGGATGTATGTTTCAAATTCAGCTATGTGTGTTTTGGTTGAAATACCCATCGAGAAAAAGAAATTACTAATGGGTTAGGGCTGATAGTTTCAATGGACAAAGAATGGTTTAAATGGTGAAATAGGAATAATGGACAACAGGATTAAGATGAGAAAGGGGCTGGGAGGACAGGGTAGGAGAGGAAATAGTGTGCCTTTTTAGAAGCTACTATAGGTATTAAGATAGGAATATGTAGTAAAGGTTACATTTTCAACAGTTAGGAAGAAGGAACATATACATATATCTGTGTAGCACTATTTTGCTTCCATCTACCTACAGGAATATTTAAAATATCTCCAAATTTATAGCTATATTTTAAAATGCCATTCCAAGTTGAAATTTGCTAAAATTTTGATTCTTTTACAATTAAATATTAGAAAACAGCACAAACATTTGCAGTTAGAAAAACACAAGTATACAATACTATAAAATACTGTGAAATCTTCTAATTAAAAGCATCACTTTGCATCTAAAATAAAATTTCCAGGTTATATTTTTGCATGTTGGCAACTCGAACTCTTCATATCTTTGTAAGGAGAAAGATCAATGTATTCTATATTCATGTCAATCACAAAATGCAACCTTTCAAGGACTTTCAGGAAAGTGGGCTCAATGGACAAAAGCTTAGTTCAAAATGTATTTCAGGAATTTCATAAGGACATGGAACAACTGTAACATTAGTAGAGAATGTTGAAAACACAAGTTTCTTGATATTGTGAAATGTCACAAGGCAACAACTACCTACAGTTTTTTATTAAAATTAGAGTCCATGGATTTGAATGGAGTATGGAAAGGGGTATATTGAAGGGTGTGCAGGTAGGAAAGGGAAAATTGTTTAAAATTATATGATAATCTCAAAAAATACGATTAAATACTTATGCCTCATTAAAAAGACAACTGCCTTTCACCCTGCCACAAGTTTTATAACTGTTTATTAACAACAGAACAGAGAATAACAACTCTTTCGAACTTAAAACATCTTGACAATCTAAAATTAGTATATTGTTTGTGTCCTTCTAGTTAATAAGCTAGAGAGCACATCTACCATGATATCTCATTCACAGTATATTCCTAGATTATAATGTAATCATTTGTCACAGGTCCTTTATTCACTTTTCCAGGCTTGCTTTCTCTATGAGTTTGTGTTTATTAAGCCTGTAAGAAACAGACAGACTCTGGACGACACTATACACTCTTTGTACAGTTGAACTTAAGATCTTAAAAAGAGATGTGTTCTGGCTCAAGTAAGCCAGCATCTGAAATGATGGTACCTGGTGCCAAAGGCCTAGGAGGACATGACAGTGGCAGAGAAAGTAGGTTGATGAGGTTCTTTGCCACTGAAAGCCAATTTGGTCGTGATAATGGACTGACTTTTCTTTCCCCTTTCATGTAGCTGACCTATCTTGTCTAAGTAAAGGTTTTATAGTCTTTAATTAGGTAGCATGGTTGGAGAGATGGCACAGAACAAAAGTCTGCCAGATCAGACCAAGCTTTCTGCTTTGTACATGAGACATTTCATTGGGATGTTGTATTTGGCAGGTACAGGCTGGCAAGCACAAGTGATCGAAATTAACTAGAAGGGATAAAAGTAGCTTCAGGGAGCAATCTAAAATTTAAAAAGGAATACAATGAAGGCTGCTATTGTCTGTCTCTCTGTACTGCATCTTTGAAGCACATACTACTCTTTTTGTGAACCTACACCATGCCATTGTCAGTATTTATTCTAGCTGGAATTTAGGAACATTTACAACATGCTGATTACAAGTGCAATTAGTGTGTTGAGACATTGTGATAACCATTACAGTCTTTACAATATTTTCATCCTAAATTTGCTTTCTAAAGAGATTTTTCAATTTGTCAGAAAGATAATGTCACCCATGTGTTATTATTCATCAAAAGGATATTCTCTACATTAAAACATCAGGGCAAAAAGGACACGATTGACATAAGGAGGGAAAATATTATCTAATAGGGTATATTGTGGTGCATTAGAATTATGTTTTCTAGCATTATGAAACATGGTAATAATTTGATGCAAAAGATATTTTTCTGAGTAGTGAAAATATAGTGTTTTGTTTTTTTCAAGCCCTATCAAAACAACCCTGAGATTCCACCTTACACTGATCAGAATGGCTAAGATAAAAATCTCAAGTGACAGTAAAGGTTGGTAAGTATGTGCATGAAGAGGAACACTCCTCTATTGCTGGTGTTTCTCATTTTAAATTATTCATCTATATTCTAGCTTAGTGCATCTTGTTCAAATGTGTCTGATTTGTGATATCTTCAGATTTAAAAATACCACCTATTGTAAAATGTAAATAGCCTACATTGGTAGGAGGGAATGTATTATGGGTCAAATGTCTAATAGTCAAAGCATATGGTTCTAATCCAAATCAGTAGCCTTCCTCTACTCAAAGGATAAACAGGCTGAAAAAGAAATTAGGGAAACAACACCTTTCAAAATAGTCACAAATAATATGAAATATCTTGGTGTGATTCTAACTAAACAAGTAAAAGATCTATATGACAAGAACTTCAAATCCCTGAAGAAAGAAATCGAAGATCTCAGAAGATGGAAATATCTCCCATGCTCCTGGATGAGCAGGATTAATACAGTAAAAATGGCTATCTTGCCAAAAGCAATCTACAGATTCAGTGCCAAAAGCAATCTACAGATTCAATGCAATCCTCATCAAAATTCCCAATCAATTCTTCATAGAATTAGAAAGAGCAATGCGCAAATTCATTTGGAATAACAAAAAAACTAGGAAAGTAAAAACTATTCTCAACAATAGAATAACTTCTGGGGGAATCACCATCCCTGACCTCAAGCTGTACTACAGAGCAATCATGATTAAAAACTGCCTAGTATTGGTACAGTGACAGTCAGGTAGATCAATGGAATAGAATTGAAGACCCAGAAATGAACCCACACACCTATGGTCACTTGATCTTTGACAAAGCAGCTAAAACCACCCAGTAGAAAAAGGACAGCATTTTCAATAAATGGTGCTCTTTCAATAGGCAGTTAGCATGTAGAAGAATGCAAATCAATCCATTCTTATCTCCTACAAAGCTCAAGTCCAAGTGGAACAAGGACCTCCACATAAAACCACAAACACTGATACTAATAGAAAAGAAAGTAAGGAAGAGCCTCAAGCACATGGGCACAGGGGAAAATTTCTTGAACAGAACACCAATAGCTTTATGCTCTAAAACCAAGAATCAACAAATAGGACCTCATAAAATTGCAAAGCTCTGTAAGGCAAAGGACACTGTCAATAGGACAAAACGGCAACCAACAGATTGGGAAAGGATCTTTATCACCCCTACATCTAATAGAGGGCTAATATCTAATATATACAAAGAACTCAAGAAGTTAGACTCCGGAGAACCAAATAACCCTATTAAAAATGGGGTACAGAGTTAAACAAAGAATTCTCACCTGAGGAATATAGAATGGCTGAGAAGCACCTAAAGAAATGTTCAACATCCTTAGTCATCAGGAAAATACAAATCAAAAGAACCTGGAGATTTCACCTCATACCAGACAGAATGGCTAAGATCAAAAATTCAGGTGACAGCAGATGCCTGCGATGATATGGAGAAAGAGGAACACTCCTACATTGCTGGTGGGATTGCAAGCTGGTACAACCACTCTGGAAATCATTCTGGCAGTTCCCCAGAAAATTGGACATACTACCTGAGGACCTAGCTTTATTACTTTTGGACATATACCCAGAAGAGCTCCAACATGTAATAAGGACACATGCTCCACTATGTTCATAGCAACTTTATTTATAATAGCCATGAGCTGGAAAGAACCCAGATGTCCTTTAACAGTGGAATGAATACAGAAAATGTAGTAAATTTACACAATGCAGTAGTACTCAGCTATTAAAAATGATGAATTCATGAAGTTCTTAGATGGTGGATGGAACTAGAAAGTATCATCCTGAGTGAGGTAACCCAATAACAAAAGAACACACATGGTATACACTCACTGATAATATCCATTAGCCCAGAAGTTTGGAATACCCAAGATATAATTCACAGACCATATAAAGCTCAAGAAGAAGGCAGACCACCTTCCAAAGTGTGGATACTTTGGTCCTTCTTAGAAGGGGGATCAAAATACCTATGGAAGGAGATACAGAGACGAGGTTTGGAGCAGAAACTCCAGGAAAGGTCATCCAGTGACTCTCCCACAAGGGATCCATCCCGTATGAGAGGAACCTGATATAACTGTCTCCTGAGAGGCTCTGCTACTGCCTGACAAATACAGAAGTGGATACTCACTGCTATCCATTGGACTGAGCACAGGGTCCCCAATGTAGGAGCTAGAAAAAGGAACCAAAAAGCTGAAGGGGTATGCAGCCCCATAGGAGGACAACAATATGAACTAACCAGTATCCCTGGAGCTCCCAGGGCCTAAACCACCAACCAAAGAGTACACAAGGAGGGACTCGCGGCTCCAGCTGCATATGTAGCAGAGGATGACCTTGTGGGACATCAATGAGAGGAGAGGCCCTTGGCCTTGAGAAGGCTTGATGCCCCAGTGTAGAGGAATGCCAGGACAGGGAAACAGGAGTGGGTGGGTTAGTGAGCAGGGGAGAGGGGGCATAGAATAGGGATGTTTTTGGAGGGTAAATGATAAAAGGGGATAAAATTTGTAATGTAAATAAAAAATATCTAATAAAAAAATGAAAAAAACCCACCTCTAACAAAGTAGAGTTATTTAAAACTGGATCATAAATGGGTGCAATTAAAGAAGGTATGTGTGCTGTTTGGTACCATCAGCCAGCACAGAGCTGGAGGCCAGAATGTCATGATAAATTTCTGCCTTTTAAAATTTCTATTACTGTGATAAAATATTCACCAAAAACAACTTGTGAAGGAAATGATCTGTTTGATTGACATTTTTGTTGTAGCCCATCAGGAAGGGTAGTCATGACAGAAAATCAAAGTAGTAATCTAGTAGGAGGAACCATTGCTGGATGCTGCCTATTGTCTTGCTCTCCCTATTTTATTCATTTTGCTTTCAGATATAGCTTGGGACCCTCTGTCCATGGATGTCATTTCTATTCATGGGCTGGGTCCTTCACTAATCATTAATGAAGAATATGTCTCACAGACTCACCAGCAATCTGATGGGGAAAATCCCTCAACAGAAGTTCGCTCTTCCTGGATAACCCTTGCTTATGGGATGGAGAATGATGTTTTCCCAAGTATGTCAGTGAGTTGAGTTAAGACAGAAACTCAAATATTAGAAGGATAGAACCAAAGTAATCTTAGGGTGGCAGTACAGGGGAAGATAGAGGAAGTTTGACCCAGCGAAGCCCGCAGCCTTTGTCTTTGAAAAACCATTAGTTATAAGATAGAGAGAAGTTTTTTAAAAAAAAAACTGAAATAAAGGCAAATAAACAGGGGCATTAGAAGGGTATAGAAATTATGCATTTATTTATCATGTTTAGCTCCATTCACTCAGGAGACAACTGTTAACTCACAGTCAATGTTCACTAAGCTGGAAAGCAAGGACAAAAGTTGCAGCAAATTTTCACAGGTGACAAACAATAACAACAAAAGCCTGATTCTACAGTTTCCAGCAGCACACCTCATCCTTACATAGCTCAATAACCCAGACCCACTAGGTTGTGAAATTTGAATACAATCAAACCATCTTAAGTCAAAATACACTGCCTTGCAATATAAAATAACTACTTGCTGATCATTTCATAGGACAATCACAACATCTGATTTATAACTTTAAAATTTCCAGAAAGCAGAAATAATATTATAGTTTTGAAATTAAATTAGTCAATTAAAACCATGTTCAACAAAAACATATACTTAAAATAATTACATCTTCTATTTTATGAATAAATATAATGTAACTTTCTACTAAAACAAACCACAAAGTCATGAAGAGTCAATTAATCCAAATAAATTAAGGGGCTGGAGAAATAGTGCAGTGGGTGATAGCACTGCTTTAGTGGAAAAGCTGAGTTTGGTTCCCAGCACCTACACCAGTGATTCACATTACTGGTAACTCTAGCTCTGATCTGATGTTTTCTCCCCTCCTGCATAGGTACCCCAGTGCATGTGTGTATATCACTCCTACACACACAAATAAATAAATCATCATATAAATTTTATAAAAACAAAATAATATAATGTAAAAATAATAAAGAAAGTCAATTTCCATACAATATCAGCCAATAAATCTATATATCTAAGCAGCCTTATTAAGAATAAGTTAGAGACCCCCGCCATCTCTCTTCTGAACCACAGCGGAGGCAGCTGAGCGCTCCGGAGAACTCTTGACACCACAGGTCCTCCAGATCATGGTGAGAGGAACACAATCAATTCCAGAGAATCCAGCAGGGGCTTGTGCCAGCAGGAACAGGGACAAAGGAACACTGCCTGCCCAGAGGTGGGGTTCCAGTCTGGTTGCAGCCACCCTGCCATCTCTCTTCTGAACCCCAGCCATGACAGCTGAGCACTCTGGAGGACTCTGCACACCACAGGTCCTTGAAATCACCAGTCCTCTGGATCAGGCAGAGAAAGTTGGCCTACAGGGAGGGCTCTGACCCCAGGACACAGAAGGAGGATCAGAGCTCCACACTTCTGGACACTTGCCTTGGAAAAGGAGAGCTTGCCTGCAGAGAGTGCTCTGACCAAGGAGATGCAAGGGAGAGTTGTATTCCCAGGAGTGCTGACAGGGGCTAACAGAATCACAGGAGGATCAAACTCCTGCCAGAGACAGCTTGAAAATTAACACCAGAGATTTCCAGATGGCAAAAGACAAGCTTAAGAATCTTACTAACAGAAACCAAGAACACAAAGCACCTTCAGAACCTAGTATGCCCACCACAGCGAGTCCTGGATACCCCAACACACACGAAAAGCAAGATGTGGCTTTAAAATCATATTCCATGATAGTAGTAGAAGATTTGAAGTAGGACATTAATAACTCACTCAAAGAAATTCAGAACAATGCTAAGCAAGTAGAAGCCCTTAAAGAGAAAGTACAAAAATCCCTCAAGGAATTACAGGAGACCACTGCTAAACAGGAAGAAGTCCTTANAGAACTACAGGCAAACACTACTAAACAGATAAAAGAAACACAAAAATCCCTTAAAGAATTACAGAAAAACACAACCAAACAGAGGATGGAATTGAACAAAACCATTAAGGATCTGCAAAANNAAGTAGAAACAATTAAGAAAACCCAAAGGGAGACAACTCTGGGGATAGAAACCCTAGGAAAGAAATCAGGAACCATAGATGTGAGCATCGGCAACAGAACACAAGAGATGGAAGAGAGAATCTCAGGTACAGAAGATTCCATAGGGAACATGTACACAACAATCAAAGAAAATGCAAAATGCAAAAAGATCCTAACTCAGAACATCCAGGAAATCCAGAAAACAATGAGAAGACCAAACCTATGGATAATAGGAGTAGATGAGAATGAAGATTTTCAACTTAAAGGGCCAGCAAATATCTTCAACAAAATTATAAAGAAAACTTCCCAAAACTAAAGAAAGAGATGCCCATGAACATACAAGAAGCCTACAGAACTCCAAATAGGCTGGACCAGAAAATAAATTCTTCCTGACACATAATTATAAGAACAACAAATGCACTAAATAAAAATAGAGTATTAAAAGCAATAAGGGAAAAAGGTCAAGTAACATGTAACAGCAGGCCTATTAGAATTACCCCAGACTTCTCACCAGAGACAATGAAAGCCAGAAGATCCTAGACAGATTTTATACAGACACTACAAGAAAACAAATGCCAGCCCAGGTTACTATACCCAGCTAAACACTCAATTACCATAGATGGAGAAACCAAAGTATTCCATGACAAAACCAAATTCACACAATATCTTTCCACGAATCCAGTGCTTCAAAGGGTAATAAAGGGAAAACACCAACATTAAGAAACTAAAACCTAGAAAAAGGAAGAAAGTAATCCCTCAACAAAATCAAAAGAAGACAGCCACAAGAACAGAATCCCAACTCTAACAACAAAAATGACAGGAACCAAAAATTACGTATCATTGATTTCTCTTAAAATCAATAGACTCAATTCCCCAATAAAAAGACATAGACTAACAGACTGGCTACACAAGCAGGACCCTACATTTTGCTGCTTACAGGAAACCCACCTCAGGGACAAAGACAGACACTACCTCAGAGGGAAAGGCTGGAAAACAATTTTCCAAGCAAATGGTCCAAAGAAACAAGCTGAAGTAACCATTCTAATATCAAATAAAATT
>NC_034592.1:42587801-42588747 GCF_900095145.1 Mus pahari | reverse complement strand
ATTAATCAAACTTAGAGCTGAAATCAACCAAGTGGAAACAAAAAGAACTATTCAAAGAATCAACCAAACCAGGAGCTGGTTCTTTGAGAAAATCAACAAAATAGATAAACCCTTAGCCAGAATAACTAGAGGGCACTGGGACAGTATCCTAATTAACAAAATCAGAAATGAAAAGGGAGACATAACAACAGATCCTGAGGAAATCCAAAACATCACCAGATCCTACTATAAAGGGCTATACTCAACAAAACTGGAAAACCTCTATCAAATGGACAACTTCCTAGACAGATACCAATTACCAAAGTTAAATCAGGATCAGATTAACGATCCTAACCATCCCATTTCCCCTAAGGAGATAGAACCAGTCATTAATAGACTTGCAACCTAAAAAAAGCCCAAGACCAGATGGGTTTAGTGTAGAGTTCTATCAGACCTTCAAAGAAGACCTAATTCCAACTCTCCTCAAGCTATTCCACAAAATAGAAACAGAAGGNACTCTACCCAATTCGTTCTATGAAGCCACGATTACTCTGATACCACACAAGGCTCCAAAAAAGAAAGAGAACTTCAGACCAATTTCCCTTATGAATATCGATGGGAAAATACTCAATAAAATCCTTGCAAAGCAAATCCAAAAACACATCAAAACGATCATCCATCATGACCAAGTAGGCCTCATCCCAGGGATGCAGGGATGGTTTAATATATGAAAATCCAACAACGTAATCCACTATATAAACAAACTCAAGAACAAAAACCACATGATCATCTTGTTAGATGCTGAGAAAGCATTTGACAAAATCCAACACACTTGCATGATAAAAGTCTTGGAAAGATCAGGAATTCATGGACCATACCTAAACATAATAAAAGCAATATTCAGCAAACCAGCAGCCAACATCAAAGTAATTGGAGAGAAGCTGGAGGCAATCTCACTAAAATCAGG
>NC_034592.1:42557538-42584426 GCF_900095145.1 Mus pahari | reverse complement strand
CCATGAAAGAAGTGGCAGAGACAAAGTTTGGAGCTAAGACAAAAGAATGGACCATCCAGAGACTGACCCACCTGGGGGTCCATCCCATAATCAGCCACCAAAGGCAGACACTATTGCATATGCCAGCAAGATCTTGCTGAAAGGACACTGAGATAGCTATCTCTGTGAGGCTATGCCAATGTCTGGCAAATATAGAAGTGGATGTCCATAGTCATCTATAGCATAGAACACAGAGACCCCAATGGAGGAGCTAGAGAAATTACCCAAGGAACTGAAGGGGTCTGCAACCCTATATTGAAACAACAATATGAACTAATCAGTACCCCCAGAGCTTGTGTCTCTAGCTGCATATATAGCAGAAGATGGCCTAGTCAGCCATCGTTGGGAAGAGATGCCCCTTGGTCTTGCAAACTTTATATGCCCCATACAGGGGAATGCCAGGGCCAAGAAGTGGGAGTGTGTGGGCAGGGGAGCAGTGTGGGGGAGGGTATAGGGGACATTTGGGATAGCATTTCAAATGTAAATGAAGAAAATATCTAATAAAATAAGTTAAAAAGAATAAGTTAGAAAGCATTAATATATATTAAAGAAATGTTCATAGAGAACTAAGAAAATGACACATATAAATACATAAAATTCAACTCAATAAAAAGTGCATAAATATGTTAGAAATAGAGATGGAGGAAGCAACTTATACTCAAATGAATGGTTGGATATTAGTGGTAAGAGAAAATACCCAAAACCTTGTTTCAGGCACTGGGAGAAAGCACATTCTCTTAAATACAATAGCTTTGAGAAATTGACCAAAACCAAAGTAAGAAACAAAGAAAAACACAAGATATTTTTATATAAATTTGTATAAAAATCTCTAGCAAAAATGTTTACAGATCAACCCATATTATTACATATTATCATGATCTGAATCATATCTTATCAAACAATAAACACTGACCTATAAAAGGACTGCAGGAAGCTATATGGAAATTAACCATATTCTCATAGAAATAAACTTTCAGTATTGGTTAAAATGAACCTCAGTGTTATAAAAGAATGAGAATTATCAATATACAAACTTTTGAGAAATTTGTGATGCCATGATACACATTAGAGTAGGAGAAAAGCATTGTAAATCACAAATGATACACAAAAGCATTACTGCAAAAGAAAGAAGAGAATAGTAGCCAGGAAAAGAGAAATATAACAACATAATTCACTCAGCATCAATGTCAACATTTATCATATAACAACATTTTTAAACTGCTTCCAAGAAAGAACTACGAGATCACATTATGAGGTTCATTTGTCACCTACAACCTTAAAAGTACATCTAAGAGAGGTTATAATCTCCATGTATTTTTTAAATTTAGTGTGTGTGTGTGTGTGTGTGTGTGTGTGTGTGTGTGTGTGTATTGCTTGTTGCACATATGCACATGCAGGCAAAGACCAGTGGTAAATATTGAGGGTCCTCCTCTATCATGTTACCTCTTTTAAGGGGTCTCTCACTGAATCTAAGGCTTACAAATTCAGGAAGACTGGCTGAGCAGTGACCTTTAGTACTACACATGTCTTTGTCCCAGGTCTGGGATTACTGATATGAGCCATATCCACTTGCCTAAATTTAGTGTGAGTGGTATTGTCTGAATTCAAGTCCTTATTCTTCCTTATAAAGAATTTAGCTATTGAACACCAAATATCTCTCAAGGGCATGGATATGTAACTAAGTATACCTTTTGTGTGAATAATTATACTAGTAGAATTTTATCTTAAGTAAGAGCCACACCCTTAAGACTACTGTCCCTGAGATCAATACAGCCACATTTGTACTAGCCAATGGAAGGTATCTTTAAAGAAACCACTTTCCATGTTACTCAGAAAGATCATTATTACTGATTGTTTCTGAAAAGAGGTTGTGGCATTAGCATATGACTGTAGTGTTCTACAAACAGAAGTGAAACAGAACAAAGAGTACATTGGAAGTGACATCACAGTTGAATGAGGGAAATGGAGTCAGGTGCAGGAAAGAAGTTTCAGAATGGCCACCAAATAGCAGAACTTTCTTTATTTGACAGGAGCCCTAAGACTGAGATGGTTCTGTGGGTTGTCCTAACTTGATGAAAGGATCTTTGTAGTCTAGTTTCTACCAGTCAATTGATGGGAGCTAAATTTAACAAGGTCAGTGGGTGGAATCATGTCTTTGAGAGAAACTCTATTGGCAGCTTCTACTTTCCAACACATCAGCTGTTGGGGGGAAATGATACCCTTGCATTGAGAATGAATGGAAAGTTGGAAACATTGAGAATCTACAAGGCAGGTCAGGGGGAGATTTGCTGTCACTATGAACTCATCTGCATCTTTTCAATTTTATCTTGGTGTCATAATGTGTTTGAAATTTGAAAAGTGTTTCAAAGTTGTATGTGTAGTTTGATACCTAGGAGAGTAGTGGAGAAAGGTAATTCAGTGTCTATAGGAGAAATCTAGTACAAGCATTCTCCATCACTGCTATTGTGGGACCCTTGTCACCACCTCCTCCACCTCCTTCTCCTCTGTTTTCTTCTTCTACCTATAACTCTCACTAGCCATTAGGTGAGTGGGTTACTCTGCCACAGACTTGACTTATCTTAATACACTATCATGGTGATAAACTATTGGGGTCAGGTAATCATGGACTGAAACTTGTAAAACAGAAAGGCAAAATAACCTTCTTTCTCTTTATAAGTTAACTTGTCATAAGAATTTGTTAGAGCATGAAAAGCCAATATGGTTCGAGCATTTACTTTTTCACAAATAAACTTGGAACAAAAATTACAAAACAAAATACACTGGAGTACAGGGATAGTAGTAAAAAGAAATTGGAAATATTTTGCAAAGGTTCATTTCTTCTAAGTATTGTCCAAATTTCTATTCTATGCAAAATAATGGTGGGGAAGACTGTAGGTTATTATACAATAGAATACACAGAAACATCATCTGAACAGTCCCATTTTTTAAACTATCTGCTTACTTGGTAGACATTTCTTAGTTCTAATTCTATGAAAGTGCATAATCTTAAGGAAAACAAATTTGATCTCAGGTAAACTTTGTCATTTAGCAGAAACACAAGCACTTGCATTAAGCTTTTTCTTGCATATGTACCTTACGACTTCCTTATCTCTAAATATTTACAGATCGCCCAGCCTTTTCTATGGACATCTCAAAAACTTATCTGTGTATATTGAAGAAAAATTCAATTGATCCTCTGTCTTTTTGAGAAACTTTTCTTCTAGATTTTCAGTCTTGATGAGATTTAGAAGCTTGCATTGATCCACTTCCAAAACAACTCTTCTTGCTTAAGTAACTTACAGAGTTGAGACAACCATGCCACCAGATACATATCTAAAACAAATACACATATTGTTATAGCTGTTCCTTCTGGAAGACAAAGGATCATAGATTACTGTTATTCACATGTATAAAACTCCTCATTGTATTTGAGTTCAAGTCATCTAGTTTCACCATTTAATATTTCCCTCATATTTATTTTCAACATCCTACATATCCTGGACATTAACTTGGTAGATGATACATATACTATTGCAACACTGCTCATCTTCAGAGAAAGAGAAGGCCAGGAGTGGATTTTGATTCTTCCTTTTCTAAACATTCTGTTTTACACCTTCTAATTAATTGTATTCTTTCCAGATACTTAGTTTAAATTTATAAAAAATTATATACACATTCATTGTACATATCACAGTCAGTGCTTTCCCAACTGAACTGGATAAGAACCACTTTTATGTTTTAGGCAAAGAAATCTTGCTATAGTAGAAACACACTGCCTGCTTGGGAGAATAGATAACTGTTTGTGCATATTGAGTAAGTTTACAGATTTCTTTACATCCTAGATTTCATCATTAATGGTCCCATAAGTAGAACATGGCTAGTGTGCAGACACAACCCATTTACAAGTCAGTAAATGGGTTTTTTGTCCTTCTTATTTTTGTCACCTTAGAAGTTATTTAACTTGTAAATACTTTAAAGTGTTATTGTGGAAAGTGAACTAACAGAGTAATCAGAAGGTTCACTGGGACAAAATAAAAAGAAAATTGGTATATAATAAAAGATTGTACCAGCATAATTTGGACCCATATTTTGGGTAATTTATCTTCAGAGTACTATTTTAAAGCAGTAAAATCCTAGAAATGAAACTTTACGTGAGTCAAAACCTTTGTTTCAGGCAATTGTCCTAGAAGATTGGCACAACTATAAAGAGCAATTAAGAAATATAAACTGGAAGTCATATTAAGATGTTATAATTTAATCACAGTGTCCATAGACAGGTATTAACCCTTAATGTCATAAAGTTTACAGAGTACAATAGCATGACCATCAATTCTATTTTCAATAAACTTCATTAAGTAGGAGCTCAATTACTCAAAGTTCTAGTACATAAATAAATTATGATGACTTAAAATGTCCCTCATGAGATACATTTAGATTTCGCTCACCTTAAATATTCTTTTATTCCTTAATTCTGTAAAATTATTGCTTAAAGAAAATGAAAATACATATGTATAATACTCTAACATATAAAATGATTATACTATTTTACCAACATGAAAATTTCAGTTGTTCTTTTAAGAAGTATACATAATTTTTATCCATGTCCTCTCAAGCCATATTCAGAGATCTTTATTGGTAAGACAAGTATGTATTTAAAAATATTACCAATAATTTTACTTGAATCTTTGGAAGTTATTAATGATCTTCCAAAGATTCATTATTCACCAAACATGGAGTAGTTAACATTTAAGCTTTAACAATGGCTTCCAGGTTGCTGTAGATGTTTTATTCAAGAGAAAGAACTGGATTGTGTATAACCCCATGCAAAGATACAGTAATTAATTGGAAAATTGCTACGACATTGGTAAGTATTTTAAACCTTAATTATTTTTTTCTTTTGCTTTCTGCCTGAAATGATCAGAGAAGCTGGCATATTCACTTTGAAATAAGTAGAGTATTTAGCTGGAAAACCAAAATGTTAATACTGAAGTTTTTTTTTTTTTTTTAATTTTACAGACATTCGAAAACTAAATTGTCTTGTTCTTTGTAAGTTTTAAATTAATGGCTAGGGCCAAGAAAGGGCCTAATTTGAGGGAAAGAAATCTTAATGCAAGGAACTTATTCTTTTAAGCTCCAGAGAAATGCAGTGCATTTATCAGCCTTGAGTGGATATCATTGTGTTTATAACAGAGTGGAGGCACCATGCAATTTTGCTCCTGAAATTGGTTTATATAGATGACTGGCTGCTGTGAAGTGTGTGTCAGAGTTCCATGCAGCTGTTATGAAGTCGTACAATTGTCATCGGTTCCTACATTGTTGTTGAGAAGAGCTTGAGAGCCCAGCTCAGTCAGCTGTTGAATAGATAACCCAACACAGTTAACGTGGCATACATTGTAAAGAATTACATGCCTGCCACAATGAGCTTTGGGCCTTTGGTCTAGATAATAATCCTGGTGGGTGGACCACGTGCAGGGGCTGTCTGATCACTCAGATATAACTGACGAAACATAAAGAAAAATGTCAGTCGACTGAAAGAAAAATGCGGTTGTAAGTTTGTTTAAGGTTCAAGTAAATGGTCATGTGCAGTTTTTAACCCTAAATCTCCCAAAACTTAACTGCGAAGCTTAAGATCCAGTACAACATGCAAGACCTGGAGGGGCAAACTGATTTAGGCTGCATTTAGTTATGTTAGAGTGTATGCAAGCACTTATTAACTGCCTGCTTTGGTTACAAAATCAAGGCTTTTCATTTCATAGAAAATAAAAGCTTTTTTAAAAAAATCAGCATATGTATGCAATGTTTAAATAAAGAATAGAAAATATAATTATTGATAATTGGGGTGTGATGGTGTTTTAAGTTTTAGTTAATAAAGCAGCAACAATGGCAATGTAGACATCTGGGGTGATTTTTAATTAAAATGAAATGAAAACACAGGAGAAAATATCACTATTTGCCACTTAAGCATAGACACAAACACTGGGATAATTAGCATGCTATCATAATGTCCATGAAGCCCAAAGGATGGAGAAACCACTGATGTTACAGGATTTTTAACTTAAAGCATCTATTTTCCCCCATCTTCTAACTTGTGCTCTGGACTTGTCGCAGCCCATATGGCATGTCACAAACGTGGCCTGAAGCAGGACGGCGCTGATTCCTATACCCATCGGAAGGCTTTATGGCTACAGCATCTGCTTAAGCGGAGGGAATTTTTATGTCATGTAATTTATGTCTTCAAAACTAATCCTTTCATCTCCATTGCCTCCGTGAATAATAGCTTATTACTACACATAATGTACATAAAAGTGACCCATGTGATCTGGAAGAGTTTTCATAACTTAAACTTTTTCCCCCTATTTACAGTTGGAATATATATATATATATATATATATATATATATATATATATATGTATTTAGCATTTACCTTTAAAAAGAGATGTTAATGAGAAAAATTTAAATGTTAATTTTATACTCTAAAACCAAGAAACTCAGTCAGTTCTCTTAACCTCATATTTTTAGAGTAAGATATAACTTCATACTTTACTTAAACATACTGAGTTAACTTTCAAATTAAAGAGTAATTTTTATAATGACAGCAAGAGACTCAATTATATNNGAAACTTTATGAATGATGTATCACCCATAAGTTAAGATGTTTATTTTAAGTAATTTATATTATTTATAATTCTTGGGGATTATTTTGATGGATAAGTTTATTACATTAATTTTTCTTAAATTTAGCTCAGGTGACCCAAAATAAAGTTTTAAAGGTTTTTATATAATTAACTGCATCTTTTAACAAGGTGTTAATATACATGCGAAAACTCCCCTTGTATATCATAAATGATCAATTTTCTGTGGTGATGATTTCAAAATGTATGTTTTATTGTTAATGCTACTGAAAGATGATTAATCAACATGCAATTAATTACATTAAAAGTCTAGATACTGTCTTGAATTTGAAACCTTCCCACAATGCTTCATAATAAGCCAGAAAAATAACAACATCAATCGATATGCCAGTGTGGATGGGGAGTACTGCAACTTTGTATGAAATTCGAGATGACTTCCTAGAAGAGTTATATGGAAGAGACCCTGGCATTGCTCTTACCTAGTCAAATTTACCAGCAGACTCATAAGTGAGAATATTGGGAACACTCAGCAATGATGAAGCCTTCTAGTGATGTCTTCCCTATGAATAACCCCCAAACATAAGCAGAACATCCATCAACCCAGCTGAATAGCCTAACATGTAAGTCATAAACATATAACGGCTTATTGTGTTAAGCCACCAGTGTTTGACGTGTTAGGCTACATTCAGTAGATAACTGAAACAGATGGGTGATTATTCCGATGATTTTTTTTTTTGAGAAATATTTTCACAAAATAAGACCACAATAATAGCAGTTTTCTGCCTTGAGATATGAACTTGTATTTTAATAACTTTCCTTCTAAACATAAGAATTTAAGTACAGTGTGTACACATTTGTGGTTGAAGAAACAGAAGCCCGAACATCTGTCTCTGTATTATCAAATGTGGCATCTGAATAATGAAAATTGGGTTGCAACATATTTGTTTTTGTTTTTGTTTTGTCTAAATTAAAGCATACTCAACTTTTCCTCATCTTGAATAACTTTTGACATCTGTCGGCTGTGCCTGATCGTTTAGGGAAAGAGAGCCCATCACCCTCTGACGTTAACAGGTTTCTTTGCTTGCTCAACATGGGTCCCCAGAGAAACCATATTTTGGAGTTATATCAGAGCTAGCAGGAATGCTTCCCGCAGGACAGCAGAACATTTTAGGAAGGCACTTTCATTTCTAAAGACCTGCATTGCTGGTGTGGTTTGGCTGACCTTGAAGCTAGTTAGCAAATGTTTACCAGAGCATGATGTTTGCTGCTAGACACACAAACTTTTGACAGCGAGTTTTAAAGTGATATTTCATATGTTCAAGCCTGGCTGCCTTTAAAGTAAGAATAGGCTATATTCTAAAACTGCATTACATTTTCTGTTTTGTTATTTAAAAGACAGTGGACATTTATAAGTTGGAAATACTTGCTGCTCCAACTGATTCCACCAATACACACCTTTCTTTAAGACAAAGGCACATTAACTGAAGTTCTCCCGTTCAGAATGCAGTCTAGAATCATGACCAGAATTTACTTTCATTGGAAAACATTTAACAGATACTGCTCATGATATAGTTTACTGTGTAAGAGTCAATCCTGTATTTGGAGTCCTCAAATTGATAGTATTGTTTCCTGTTTTGTTTGTCACGAAGGAAGCAAATATGGAGGCAATTTTAGATAACATGTTAATAAACAATAAAAAGACAGAACAACAAGAGAGATGGAAGAGCTATAACTGTCTGGCTGTAAAAAGTGAATAATAAAACAATTGCAGGAAAGAATGGGTATGATCATTTAAAAATTGAAACTCTTATCTGTCAGGAATCATATTTCTAAAAGTCCAGGCAGGTTTAAGATTAGACTCAAGATATGTGTCTCTTTTCTAGATTTATTGATACAGTTGGAAAAGTTGTTAATTATTCATCTTTCACAATGTGAAAATTCTTAAATACAAATGTAGCACTAAACTCTTACACTTAATAAGCACAACACATCTTTTCTGAGAGTGGAATGTAGAAAATCAGGCAGCTAGGCCTAGCATTATTAAGCCCCTGTAGAAATCGTTTATGTTTCAGGGGGTATGTGTTAAAGCTTTAAAATTAGAACTAACCACAAGTTAGATATAGAAGATTATTACCTACCAGATCAATTTCCAAACACCAGTTAATTTCAAAGTATTCATTTGTTGGTGTGAGATTCACAGCCTCCTCACTTCAAAGGGGGCACTGCTGTGCTCCCAGCGGGAAGCCCAAGTTCAGAGCACATTTAGGATGGAGCTCTTGAGCTTTTGAGAAGCTAGGGATTGTTGAACTGTAAAGCAGAGTTTCTGAAAATGAGGGGGTGATTGCAATACATGTGCAGTAGATGTGTCTCTATATTGCTTTCTTGTAAAACAGTATGTGTAGCATTCATAGCTTTCTTACCCAGTGTTTTCTTTTTTTCAGCCAAAGATTTTGCTATGAGTAAATGAAGAAAATATGGCCAGCACAATCATGTGGACTCATATTTTGACTATAATTTATACTCCTACTGTGGATGCAGTCAAGAATATATGGCACAATATTTCAGTTGAATATTCCAGTTCATTTGTAATACTGTTTGTTTACCATTCAATTATAGATATATCAACTTATTAATAGTCAACAAAATATATTGAGAATATATATCTTATATATATATATTCCCTCTTCAAAACTAAGCTAAGGGCATGATAGAGAACAAAAGATAGTAATGCATGTTTGCATGCTTGAGGTTTGTACTGAAGTACCTGATAAGCTGATATAAAGTAAGTAAGGATATGTACGCACTCACACTCATGACCAATGCATAAGTGTACATTTTATCACAGACTTCAACAGAGGAAGTGGCTATCCAGTGTGTGGTCTAGAGGAAGTTAATGGAATTTACTAGACAGGTGGAAAGGTATGTGTGAAACTACACATTTGTTTTCTCCCATGTTTGATCTAATCTACAAATTTCTTACTTGTCTTAAAAGAAATTTCTTCTTGCATTATAATAACTGTATCTTAATTGTCTATCTTGTTCTCAGTTGGTTATTCCACATGGTATTCTTTACTGACACTTGTCTGTTTCACATGATCACTGCCATCATTGTTAGGGTAGAGACAGCTAATCTATTTCATCTAGACATTCTTGCATGCATTTCAGTGTTACACAACTTTAGCACTCATTGGACCTGGTAACCTGGCATAGCCTTCAGACTTTGTTCTGCCAGTTTGAGCATTCCTATTACAATTTGTGTATTTTTTCCTTTGCCCTCTGGACATGTTACTGTGAGAATTCCCTTGTTGATCTCACATCTCTCTCCATTTATTGCTTTATTTTTAGCAAGTGACAGTTTGAATTCTACCCCTTTCCTTACAGGTTCTGGGTCCCTGCTCTGAAGACGGTTGTTATTGCCAGGCTGTTCTTTTAGTCATATCAATTGACAAAATGCTAACACTGCCTGGCCTGGTCCTCGGGGCTGACAACAATCTCCTGAAATGTCCCCGTTGACATCAGACATCCCTCTGTTTCTTATCAAAAAACAACCTTGTTCCTTCATGTGTAGTAAGCAGATTTATGTCCTTAGCAGCCCTGAGTCTCCCATGAGTTTATTTAAAATGTGGCTCTCAGGAGCCACGATTGCCTGAGTAAATAGAATCTGAATGCTTCTATCATTCCTGGAGGATTAATAGTCATTTCACTTTTCAAGGAAAACTAGAGTTTCTTCTCTCACAGCTTAATTCCTCCTAACTTTAAAGATCTTTAATAATAGTGTGACTCTCTTTGAGAGGAGGTACAGCCAGCAGTATACAGATCAGCCAACAGTACATGTGTATGAGGATTGAACCAAAGTTGCTGATAGTCACTGTATTCACACGGTCACCTTCATATATTTGTTACGTAAAGTTGACATCACTTAGTCTTTCCAGCTGCTACAGTGATTTTTTTACATGACAGTATTATTGAGATGCAGTATAGGAGGAACAGCAATATGAACTAACCAGTATCTGCACCACTTCCCCCAGTGCGGTCTATCTAATTGCATATGTAGCAGAAGATGGCCTAGTTGATGGGAGGAGAGGCCCTTGGTCTTGGGAAGATCATATGCCCCAGTACAGGGTAATGCCAGGGCCAGGAAGCAGAGTGGGTGGGTTAGGGTGCAGGGCAGGGGAGGATATAGGGAGCTTAGGGATAGCATTTGAAACATAAATGAAGAAAATATCTAATAAAAAAGTGAGTGCAACAATTAAAAATAAGAGATGCAGTAGATATGTCATATAAAGCCTGTATATTGTATATGTCTTAACAAGTTGGGTAATTGCTGCAAACAAATTAGCTAAATTTTAAATTCTCTTCACTGCTATGTTTACTCTATAATGCACATATATTATTCAGCCTAGAAGTCAATTCTAGAATGTTCACATGGAATAATAGATGCTTCATTCCTAGGATAACTCAAAATATAATGCTTTTTAATAATTTGAAATAAAATTCATATATATCTCTTACATTTGTATAACGCACCATCTTTAATATTGAGGAGAAAGAAAATAATTTAATGCTTATTCATGCTTGCTCTATATTCTATGTGTTATCTTCAGATGTGCTTCTGGGAATAGACACTCAATAAAGTTTAAAGTTGTGTGATGAAGTCATGGGCCACCTCATGTATGCTTAGGGAAATATTTTCCTTTCTGTAAATAATAGTTGCCAATTTTTAATTTAAAAATACTATTTTAAATATTTTTATTTTAAAAAATCAAAGCACATTTCTATTTAAATTATTTTAATTGATTCTGCCATTTATGTAGCAATAAACATAAATAAGAGTAGTGGAGATATTTTCATATACCATAGTTTGCCTATACATTTGACTATCTCATATTAATATGGGTTTAATAAATTAAGTAAAAACAGTGCGATATTCTAAGTAGTAAAATTGTTAGATTATTTAGACTTCCTGACTTCTCTCTGACATCTATTTCTATCCTATCATCTCTTCCAGGGACCCATCTTATGCTTGAAAGTCTTCTCCCTTTCCACTGAAAATTCCACCAACTTGCTTTGCTTTGAAGGACCTACAACATTGTGCCTGACAATTTTGTAAGATATTGCTCTATCAGGATTTTACTGAGAAATTTTCCCTTGATGAATTGAGGTTCCAGAATTTTGATATTCAATGTCTTAAACCAAAACAATGTACCAAAACCCACAAAGGAATGACATAATTTATCTTTGATGTTACTGCCCTTGATCACACAGCCTACAGAATGTGCCAGATTCCTTAGTTTCATCCCTCTTTTCACATTATTCTTAAGAAAGTGGACACAGTACACAACCAACACATACAGCAGCAGAAGGCAGATTTATGTTTTCTCTCACTAAATGTAGAATACGTCTGTAGACTACTTGGCAGCCTTCTCCATGAAAGACTTGATTTCTCTTCCATTCAATTTTCTCCTCACTTTGAAAAGTATGGGCTCATGGACATTTACTTTGCATTGTGGTTATAAAGCAATACTATACTTCCCTAAAGTGTTTCAGCTTTGAACTTAGGAGGCCATTTGACTCTCTGTTAGAGTTCTATTAATGTAATGTTTTTTAAAAATGTTTTACTATTATTTTTAGCACATCTTTCTCCTATAACTATAAGGCACTTCACCCTCATTTTGTACAATTCATGTCTGGTTCTAGAATCTACATTTAATAGCAATTCTTCATTCTGTTTATTTGGGGAGAGAAGTCAATATTAAGGAATTAGTTGTGCTCACTGGTAGTTAAAGTAGCATTGATAGAAGATCCTCACAGACAACAAAAATGCATTATGACTGCTCCACAAGACACACAAACACACACACACACACACACACACACACACACACACTTACTTTTGGATTAAATAATGGTGATGGCAGAGTGACATCTCCACAGCTTAACCACTGCTACAAGCTGAATAGATACTCCCAGCTTCCTCCCTTGCTTATTAGCCCATTCTCACTACAATTCTGATAAAAGTGACTCATCCCAGACAGTACTCATTTACTTCATTTTTCAAAAGTACCTTTTAAAATGGTATCATATTTTATGGGAAAAATTTGATATTTTAGAATAAATATACTAAGTTAAGTGCAAATGAGAGTGATTTGGAGCACAATGGAACAAGATGTGTTTTAGGCTAAAGAAAGAAGAACTTATATTTAAGGACATCTCTGTATTGCAAAACTTTTGCTATTTTCAAGTAACTTAATTTCTTCAGAGTAAGACCCCATCATAATAAGAACTGGCAAGAACTGCTAAAGGCAAAAGATTTAGCATTGAATTTATGTATGTTAGAAAATATTTTCATCAACAGTTTATCATTATATAATGATATTAACTAGAGTATATTCCTGACAATTTGTGGATAAAACCTGTAATTTTCTAGACCTCTATCTTCTGATATGCTTGGTACAATGAAAAAAATGTACAAAGAGTTGAAAGGTTATATTAAGTACATAGGACTACATTATTTTTATCGTTGAGCAATTTGCCTTCAGTTTAGTCTTGTGTTCTCATTGAGAACAGAATTTCCAGTGTGATATATGATATATAATATGATTAGTGATATGTGATATATATAGTCTCTTTTGTATTCAAATAATAGACTTCCCTCATTTTCTCTAGATCTGTAGACAGAATGGGATATAAACTTGCTTGTTTATTGTCTCTATCAGGATGGGAGGCTGAGAACACTGCCTTCATTTCTTAGACTTCATTGCATACACCAGCAAGATTTTGCTGAAAGGACCCTGATATAGCTGTCTCTTGTGAGGCTACACCAGTGCCTGGCAAACACATAAGTGGATGCTCACAGTCAACTATTGGATGGAACACAGGGCCCCCAGTGGAGGAGCTAGATAAAGTACCCAAGGAGCTGAAGGTGTCTGCAACTCTATAGGTGGAACAACAATATGAACTAACCAGTACCCCAAGAGCTCGTGTCTCTAGCTGCATATGTAGCAGAAGATGGCCTAATCAGCCATCATTAGAAAGAGAGGCCCCTTAGTCTTGCAAACTTTATATGCCCCAGTACAGGGGAACACCAGGGCCAAGAAGTAGGAGTGGGTGGGTAGGGGAGCAGGAGGGGAGAGAGGGTATAGGGGACTTTCACCATAGCTTTTGAAATGTAAATGAAGAAAATACCTAATTAAAAATTGGAAAAAAATGTTTTCTTCTATAATTTATTTTTGTAAAATGTTTTATTGATTATTTGAGAATTCCACAAAATGCCTTATGGTCATAACCATTCTTCTTCTCTAATTCCTTCCATTTTCTCTACTACATGCTTTCTGACTCAACTTCAACTCTCTCTCTCTCTCTCTCTCTCTCTCTCTCTCTCTCTCTCTCTCTCTCTCTCTCTCTCTCTCTCTCTCTCTCTCTCTCTCATGCGTATGCTCGCGCCCATATTCTTTTGGTCAACTACTCTTGGTCTGCCTTGGAGTGTGATTGATATGCCCAGTGTTACATCATTAAGGAAACTGACTTTCTTTTTCCAAAAATTTGTCAAATGTGAATAGGTCTTAGTTTAGAAATGAAACTTCATGATGATTTCTCTTCCTTTATTCTTGTATTTCATCTGGCTACAGGTATTATGTATGCTGTCACAATTGCCATGAGTTAATATGGGCAACAACCTGCCATACTTTGTCCAGCAAACTGTTTCCTTGAAATCACCCATGACCCTGGCATTATCATCCTTCTGGTCCATGTTCTTCCTAGCATGCTCATATATTTATGTTTGAGCACTCAGAAGTTTCTTATTCCTTTCACATTAACCAGCTATGTATCTCTGTATTAATTGCCATTATGGCATGAAGCAGGTTCTCTGATGAGTTTTGAGCAATGCACTAATACATGAATGTAGCAATAAATAATTAGGAGTAGTTTTAAGGTTGTAATTATATAGAAGAATAATAGAAGTAAGTTTCTCCTTCAGGTTTCATGACTTACTTAATCATATGTTCTTGGCCCTATTGAGAATCAGGTATGTGTGTTATCTCATGGATTAGGCATTAAATCTATAAAAAAAATGTGTTTAATTAATCCATGACTTCCATACCACTATTACACTGATGAGTATCTCTTTCCTATTTGGTAGTGAATATAGTTCATAGATTTCACAGCTGGGTGAGGCGGATGTCTACTTTTTTCTTTGACATTCTGCATAGGAACTTCTAACACTGTGAAAGGTAGCTAGTGAGGATGATCCTTCCTGTAGACTATCAGTAGTATTTTCTAATATTATACTCAGATACTGAATATAAACATGTCTTAGTAACTTCTCTATTGCTGTGATAAAATATGGCCAAGGCATAAAAGTAAGCTCTAAATTTGGAACTTATGATTTCAGAAGGCTACAATCTTTTACCATCATTGAGGGAAGAAGGTCAAAAGGCTAGTATTGTACCAGAGTAATAGCAGAGAAGAAAAACAACAACAACAACAACAACAAACAACATGGCAGAGTAAGCTAGTATAGAATAATGTGTATGCTTGAAACCTCAAAGTTGATAGCTCTTCCAACAAGAACACATTTTCATATACTTCCTAAACAGTTCCACTCATTTGGAAGCAAGTATCTAAAATATATGAGATTTTTGCAGGCTATTCTCATTCAAATCACCAGAACATTGGTATAAATTCTGTATGTTTATTCTCCCTTTTAATCTGGTGGAAAGAATTTAAGTAAGATGTATGTCTTGATAGGTGAGTTATCTGTTCACTACTGTTTCTGCTTTTGTCACTTCACTTCAGCATTCACCATCTTTATATACAGAAGTCGTGTAGAAATTTCCTTTTAAAGACTTGGAATTTATTTTCATGTATGAATAGTTTCTGAAATGAAAATCTAGTTATGTTCCTTTCACTCTTAATTTTTCATTAGAACGCCAACATCAAATGATAATAATTTCTATGGTTATTTTTTCTGTTACTATAAATCTGGATCTACCTCCAACTACTCAATCCATAAAGAAATATTTTACTTTAATCATTTTCTTAAGCCACTAACAGTGTAAAATATGGTCAGATATATTACACAACATACTTGGGATGCTCTCCCCCTTTCCAGATGCTTGATGTTTGTCTGTCTGTTCCCTTATTCTACTTACATAGGAATAGCTAATTATTCTCTAGACATTTTATCAGTTACCAATTGTCATAGTAATGCCATAGAATAAACAAACAGATTGTTGACACTACAGCATTAAAGCTGAGAATGTAAATGGACCAGCTGACTTTGGCTGGACTTTTCATATATGCGATTTAGATATCATCTAAGAAGGCCAATGAATTTCCTCTAACCAATGTTTTTCATCATTTAATAGATATCGAAGGCACATGCTCATGACAGTAGGAAAGGACCTAAAGAGGACAAAGAAAATACAATACATCAAGACTGCTCAGAAAACAGCCCACTGTCATACCTACCTTACCCCATTGGCATAACATGTAACATTACATAAAAAAAAAAATTTCTGGGTCACATGTTTTAGGGAAAATGTAAAACTGAAGAGATTAATTAAATATTTTTCTTTTTCTTGTAATATAGCATTTTCTCTGTTTCATGAACATTAATTCTAAATTACTTCTTCAATATTTTGAACATGAAGCCATAAGTAATTCAGATCCTTGCTTCAGAAATATGTAATTAATAGTCATCAAAGAAAACCATTGTTTTAGTTTATGGCAAAAAGCAGATATTATATATCTAATACAGATTATATATATATATATATATATATATATATATATATATATATATATATTCATATAACAGATGTGCAGCTTGGTCTACATGAGGATCCTACCACATCTGAAGCAGGAGCTGTTCCTGACACTGTTGACTGCCTATGGATCTTGTTCCCATATCTGGGCTGCTTTGTCTGACCTCAGTGGGACAGGATGTATCTAGTCAAGCAGTGATTTGATGTTGCAGGGTCAATGGTACCAAGAGGGTCCTCCCCCTTCTCCGTGGAGAAAGGGAGGGAGGATGAGGGATATGCTGTGTGATGGAGGGGACAGAGAGGAGAAGGGAGTCATGATCAGGATGTAAAATAAATGAATGAATGAATGGATAAATAAACAAATAAATAAATGCACATATATAGATTTTGAAGATATTTAAATGTTTTTATAACTTATAAAAATGGTTTTTAAGAAAATGTAAAAGTCTTCAGTACCCAATGAGTGGTTAAAAATGGCTATTCTTTATAGAAAAATTAATAATCATAACCACCGAACATGTAACATCTTAGAAACTAAGTGAAAAGATAATTTATATGACTCCAAGAGATTGTTTATTTACGTTTTTGATGGTAAGTAATTTCAGGATTGTAATTTTCAGTCATGCCATTTAAAATCAGGTCACTGATTCAGATATTTTTCATTGTATTTATAATAGTCAATCATTTATGAAAGTAAACACATATCATTCTTTATTCTTTTAATGACCAACACTTTGTTTTTGTATTAAAAGTGTAGGCCAGCTTTATAAGTCTTCGTCTCACATAAGTAAAGTATTCTCCCCAGTAATCAGAAGATACAGCTTACATGGAACTAAGCTGTTAATATAGCCTCCTTCCCTTCTCGGCTCTCAGACAAAATGATGAATGACTGAATGTACCCTAGAGTGCATTCACAACACTGCTGCATACTGATACAAGACCTATTGGTGGTCTGGAGCAGATGTAATTTCTGTCTTGAATTTAGATATGACTTGACTTAGAAAAATAAGCCACTGCTGAAAGAAGTTTATGTTGCATGTGGTTTGAGTTATTAGTGAAGTGTGCCTTAAAAAGGATTTTAAATGCTTGTTACTTCTTTGGTTATATTTCTCTCTTCTTCTACCTCAATAATGTTCAAATGAGTTTTTTTTTTGTTTATTTGTTTAAGTTAAATAAATGAAATTGCTTCAGAAATGTTTCATATTCATAAACAAAGAGAAACTGTCTAGTGTTGACATATGGTGGGATGCTAGATACATCTTATATATGTGTAATCAGTTATAAAAGCTGCATTGATCACTGTTTCTAGTCTGTCATGGGAAAGGTGTGGAAAATGATAATTCTCTATAATGCTGAGAAGGGAATGAATTTTCACACACTTAGAATATTAAGTATCACTTAGATACTAGAACATAGGATATAGAAGAGATAAAATGGCAACAATATTTAGAACATTATTAAACCATAATCAAAACAAAAATTAATCTTTTTCATTCTTTTGAGGTGACTGAATAAAGATCATATGGAATATTATTGAAGAGATAAAATATCAGACTACATGTTTGTAGATATAAAACTGCATTCTGCAAAGGTATAACCAAGTAACCAGGAAATATTAGGCAGAAGATGCAAAATAAAGCCTAATTTATCTTGACAATTTTTGAAGATTTCTCTCTGTTTATATACCTCCTATATGTAATAAGGTGGATATATCACACCGAGTTTCTAGCTTCAATGACTTCAGGAGCGTGATATCACTCATCAGTAAAAGTTAGTGACCACAACCTTTTCTTTTATTAACTTCTCTACTGATTATTTTATTCTAGTGTAGTGTGCCTTTTTTTCTTAAAAAAAAACAAACAATAAAATAATAAATGATGCAGAGGAATGAAGAATATTATCTTGTTTGGCTACTTACTAGAGCTCTTCAAATGATTGGCTGGATGGTGAAACAACAGAAAATTATTGTGAAATATTAAAGAATTGGTTCTGGTTTATTATACTGACAGCTGACATCTAGTTAGATCTGATCCAGGGTCTTCCTGTACTGATGCTGCTGCTTCCTGAAAGGCCCAACAAGCACCTGAAAGTGTCAAATGCAGACATTAGCACCCAACCAATGGACAGAAGCCAGGGTCCACTGTGGTGGAACTGGGGGAAAGCTGGGTTACGTCTTCTTCCAAACTTTTTAAACATTTGTAGTTTTTGAGAGCTTTCCATTTAAGTTAGCATATCTCTGAAAGGATAAATTGGCTGTGTACAAACAAACGACGAACAACCTACTATTTTACTTATTGTTTTAAGCCATTGTAGGCTTTTCAAAAATGTTATATTCTAAACATGATTCACACTTAAAAGGTGTTACTCAAAATACTTAGTGTTATCTTTGAGATAAGAGAAATACTCATAATTATAGAATTCAGACCCTGAGTCTTTTTGAACCCTGCATTTTTTCTAACCTTTCTAAGTTTTATAACTATGAAGCCTTTATGCCTGTACTTTAGCCTCTTCTACTGCATTGTCATCGTATATTTTTTTAATTGAGTGATAAGTATGATATAGAGAATAGTCAAAGACAGGAGCGTGAGATGGAGATTAATCAGCAAGAGAAATACAAAGACCACAATGTGAAAGCAGAGGCTGAGTATGTAGGAGATTACAGAATGGGTCAGGATGTAAGTGTCATCATAGAATATTGCTGATTGCCAGCAGACAAATTATCTACTACATGATAAGTGTTATTTTCTTAAGGCCTTACATTTATCTAACCTAAGTATTTCAATGAATGATTGCCTAGACACAATACAAGCAGTTATCATGCTTTAAAGTTTTGGGTTGAAAATTTAACCCATCAATTCATTTAGTATCTAAAGACACTGTACAAAGTGGCCACTATTGCCAACAACTTTACTTTATTAGGGAATTCCAGGCAATTAATGATGTGTTGTGTTCCTGTATAATTAGCAGGCTTTAGGGCCAGAATATGAACTCAACAAAACTGGCTTTCAAATACGAGAACTGAGACACTCTTCCAGGGAACATCTTTGTCTGGTTCCCTGTCGCTGACCTTCAGACTACTCTTACATTTTAACACTGGTGAGCGTTTATTCTGACTACCCAAGCCTGATCTTTGCACAATACAGGTACAGGAGGCAGCAGCATGATTGAAGCTATCCACGTTCAAGTCAGCAGTATCCGTTTATAAGCCTTTCCAAAATTATTTTCATTTTGTTTAAAGGAGATGCTTGAGGAAACAAAATTAACACTGAATCCACGAACTGTTTGCTTGTGTGAAAGCATCCATTGTAATATCTTGGAAGTGTGGAAGGGAAATATTTTTCGAGTGGAAGTGGCTATCCACTTAAATAAAACTTTTGCCTATTTATTTTCCAAATAACCCTGCTGTGTCTATGCAGCAAACTTAATTCTCTATTTTCCAAATCATTTCTTTTTAATTTCACATTATTTCTTTATTACTACTCTTCTCAAGTCTATACTGAATGTAGGGAATAGATATGGAGAATGTAAAAAAATATAGTCATTTGGGGGACCATATATATACTGATTCAAAAGCATTATACAGAAATAATGTGAATAGAAAACTAACTGTAAATTAATTGACTAGATTTTGATTAGGTCTGTATTTCTTAACTTCTTACTTGAACACTATTTTCGAACCACTATATACATTAATGGAATTAACTCTTCTCATTGAAATCCTTATCAAAAATAAAATAAAATATATATTCTAAATAATTCAACAAATACCAGTTGATAATGCATATCATATTAAATTGCTTTATTCTAGATGAGAGCAAGTTAAGTCCTGAAATATTTTAGCTTTAGCCCACCTTTGTATGCATATTTAGTCTTTTGATGTACTTAAATGTAATCATTCAAGCCTATTTTAGTTAGGTGTCAGTAGTTTAAAGTGTAAATGCTAAAGTCACGGTGTTGACAGAGTCTAGAGATAATCCATTTTTGGAAAAATCTGTTTTAAAATAATTCCATAAAAGCTTTTTTCTTCTCTTTAAAAGTTTTTTTTTTTAACAAAACTTTCAATAACTTTTAGCAATACCAACTTTACCAAAATTTGCCTAACATGAATGATAAGGTGTAGAAACGTGATTCCTAGAAAGCAAATAAACCCACATGCTTAATTCTAGTGAGCTTCCCCGTCCAAATTCCCTTCTGTTTGGTCCATTGTAGAGCAGGTCTGCACTGAGAATGTCCTTCAGAGTGTGAAATTGCCCCACGGTGTTGTCAAGCAGTCAAGAGTATGTTATGGATGCGGTCCTTTATCCTGATTGTCTGCTTGATCTGATAGAATCTTCAAATTTGAAAAGAAAAATCCCCATCAGTTTGCAGCACTGTATTTGATCCAGTGGATTTAAGAAGTGGGTGCCCAATCTCCCTTCCATTTCAAGCAAGATACCAAATTTACAAGTTTAAATGAAAATTAACAGATCAGAAATTAATTTTAAGATGAATGATTTTTGTCATTGGAAAATTGCCCCAGAAATTCTGTTTATAAGACCAGTAAAATTTCCAGTACAGCCTTCTTGGTTCTTTTGTTTCTAAAAATCAAAAGAATTGCATCATTGATTTAAAAATCCCCTGAAATGTATAATTGGGAAAACATTCCAAAAATTAAAATGATTACATTCTTTTACTCATCCATTACCACTGAGGTGTTAAAATAATTTATTCCATTATATTAACAATTGTTTGATGCATTGAAAGATAATTTACCATGTAATTTTGTTAAACCTAAAACTGTAGCATATTTTCTTGATAATATCATTAATATATCAAGAGTAAATAAAATGTTTAGTGGTAGGCACATTAATTATCGCCTTCATCTATCGGTGTTTAAAACTTAGAAATAATTAAATGTGCTTTAATAAGATATGGTTCTGAGAATGCAAGATCGTTTATGAATTGCTAGAGGTGCGTGGAACTGTGTTTCCCCTGAGAGACGAAATTTATGCCTAACACCCTGCTGATTGTTCAGAAGGTAAAGAACCAATAGCTGCATGTACAGAGGTTTAATTTAAAGTGTGTTTCTCACTAGGCTGCTCACAACACTTAATTAAACTCTGCTGTTTTGGCAATGACAAATGCTGGAGTGCAGAAGGAGCCCGAGTCACGGTGACTGAGACGCTTTCGTAATTTCTTTCATGTGCTCTGGCAGCCAGATCCAGGTCAGAAAGAAAGCAAGAATAAAAGAAGATGTATTTAAGGAATTTGACAAAGTTGCTACTCTTAAGAATCTATTTCCAGTGTTCAAATGTTGATTTAAATAAAGGATTTTAAGTCCTGTGGTGTTTGTGTGAAATATGCCACATGACAGGGAAAACCCATTCATAATCTATTTGAAGTCATTATGCATTGTGAAAATATTTTTCTTTCTAATTAGCAATCAGAAAACATGAAATAATTCAAATTTATATAGCCACACAGATTTTACTTCTAGGCACAACTTCAAACTATACTTTATGTAGTTGATACTATAGATAGGTTTATTTCTGAAAACATTCCAAATTGAGGAAGTCTATTATTTACTTAAAAGTTTTAAAGATCCAACAATTTCTATTTATGTGGCATTAATGATAAAATGAAATATAAATGATCTTTTCTTTAAAAGTCTTTTCTAATGAAACACTTTGAAAGATGTCTCTATGATTCTTCTGCATAAAACTCTTGACTCTTGTTTTAAGGTTTCATATGTAGAGCCCCACTGTAAAGAAGCTGAAATGTGTTTTCATACTTTTTTTTTTTTAATCTCATGGAGATAACAAAGCTAGAACCAATAAGCTATTGAAGATGATAACAAAAGTAGCCAATATTCATTGAGCTTTTACAAGATGGCAGATGTCATTTAAGCTTGTGAATATGTATAACTCACCCAGTTCCCAAGACAATGTGTGCATTCATTACTTACTATGTCCACTCTAAATAATGGAAAACTGATAGTGAAAGAAATTGGGAGATATATGGGATTCACATCTTGTTTTTAAAGACATCAAAGCTTTCAGATTCATGGGTCTGCCTCTAGAATTGTATTCAATACACTATCCTGACCAGTTGAAATGACACAAAATGGAATTCTAGAAATCAAAATTAGACCAAGGCAAAAGTGAATCACACAGGATAGTGCTTTTCTTTCTTACCACAAGACCTTTATTCTTCCTTACAGATTTATATTGCTGTACTAAACTTAGAAAATTTCCAATTCCTGTTAGGTACAGAAGGCACAGTCTGGGAACATCACAGAAATGCATATCACTGCAGTGCTAATATATGATAGCATTGAATTACTGCAAAGCTCACTTTATCCAGGAACTGTTTCTCAGCATTCCCATTTTGTGTTGTTTGTTTTGTTTTGTTTTTGCTGCTTGATTGCCACCACTTCTCTCAAGAGCTAGCATGTGTCAGTTCTTACAACAGAAGGTAAGGTTCATCCATCATTGCATTCTTGTGTGGTAGTGTTAAAAAATCCTGACAGATGACAGATTCAATGTTCTGTGCTAAAGGTTTGTATTGAAAATAGTTCAAAATATCTGTCCTACATATTTTCCTGAACTCACATTCTCTTCTAACTGTTGCCATAATTCCAAATGCATTCATCTGAGACTGAAGGATTATACAAAGAATTTCAGAGCATGAAGATTATAACTTGGGGTATATATCTCAGAGTTCAGTGCTTGCTTGTCACTAAGGATACCTTATATTTCATCTCTAGCACTAAATAAATTATTAAATATAAACAAATGACAAAAACAAAGAATATAATCTTCATTACATAATGGGTGTCATTTATTCCTTACTTGAAGCTCGCTAGGGTAAAATATATTAATATTGTAAGACAAATTTCTCGTATTTACATACTTCCCATAATAACTACTTTTGTAGTTTATTTCAGCTGGGGAATCTGCAAAACATGTTACTGCTTGGGACTGGATGTTGTGGCAACATTAAATTTTCTATTAGAGAATACAATTAAAAGTGAAAATATAATTAGTCCATTTGGGGTCTGGATTGGGATATTTCTTGACTAAGCTGTTTTGAAAACTCCATAATAGATGCATTAAGTAAATGTGATGCTAGAATTTTAATTTACACAGAAAAAAAATCACTGAGCTCTAGATTAATGATTAAAATTCTCTTTGACCTCAAGCAATCATGACACATAGTATAAAGGGAATGAGTCACGGTTCTCATTCTTCCTGGAATATGTTGCATATTCAACTTCACAAATTCTCCAATATAATATATGAAAAGTACCATGTTTGAAAGTTCATGACTAAAACTTATGCACCATGTCTAGGAAAAAAAAAGTAGAACATAAAATTCATACCCCAAGCAAATGTGAGTCCCTTTTACCAGCAAAAAGAACATATTTTCTTTTCTTTTATTAGTATAAAAGAGGTTTGAATAAGGCCAAAAAAAAAAAAAAACCTTCTTGGCAGAATTTATGCCTTCTTTCCTCGTATCTCAGTAAAATATTTTGCTCAATTGATCTGTTTTTCCAGCTGACTTCTCAAACTTTTCTTTTATCTATGTAGCTTTCAGTATTTGAATATCACTGTATCTTATTTCCTCATTGTAAAGGCTATGATTTTCCCCCTCCAGTGAGAATCTTTTGTTTTGACCTTAATGACGCCTTCTGACAGATGTACTACTGATGAATCCATGAGAATTATGCTCTCTACCTTCTTCATTTCAGAGCAGAGTTATCGTCACAGCACAGTAAATTTCGAGATGTCTGTATTTTTCATATATATTTATTTATTCTATTTCCTGTTTTAAGTAATAAGTCTTTGGCTGTGACAAAACGCTCATTTGTTCTCATTCGCGTTGCACATGGCAACCCAACAGGAAGAAAAGCATCCCAAAGGCAGACACAAAAGCAAGAGATCCACTTGTTCTCACAGTCAAGAGTCCCATAAAAATTATGAGCTAATAGCTATAATATATGCATAAAGTATATGGGGAAGATCCTTGTAGCCCCTGTGCTTACTTCTTACTGGTCTAAGAAGAATATTAATCAAATGACTCCTAAGGATATTCTGTATATTCATATACCAGTGTCCGGGCCTGTTATCATCAGAGAGGCATCTGTGATAGGCACAGATGCAGAGACTGGCAGCCAGCCATTATGGTGAGAGTCTAAGTGAGAGGTTTGTATCTTAAAGCTTAGGGAGTCCAATGCAAGAGGAGGTGGAAAGATTGTAAGAGTCAGAGCAGGTGGAAGACACCTGGAGAACAAGGCCCATTGAATAAACTAAGCAAGGCTTATATGAGCTCTGAGATAGTAATTTATGTAACCAAGTACCAACACCCTCATGTTCATTTTGGTGAATAACCATGCACTAATTAGACATATTCTAGAATCTATGAAGCTACAATAACATTTCAAACCAATGGATAAATAGAATAGGATTTTAATAATAATTTCATTCAATACAGTTGTTTCATTTGTTTTAGCTTGTTCCACTTCAGCAGTAGTCTTTTATACTTGTTCAGATCACCCCGACCATTTGTTCTATCTTCTCTACAGCATGTATGAGCAAATAGAAGGGGAAAATGGTAGTAAAGAAGTTGTGGTAGTTACAGTTTGTTATTCCTATCAGCAACTAAAAGACACTTTGTCTCCAGCTTTTCCATATTTATACTTCCCTCAATCTTCCAGAAAGCTGAATGGCTTTGAAAAATCAAAGTACCCCTCTCTCCTACATCTTGTACAATGATCAAAATAATCAGCAATGGGATCTTAGTCAAGTTCACCTGTCTGGACTCTCAAGTCTATGTGCTCACATCTCATCACTTTCCATGTAGTGGTCAGATAGCACACTTCAGTGACGAAGGCTAAACTTCACGTCTTCAACACTTAAAGAAGCAATTCAAAGCAGATAGTGAGCAGTTCAGCCAGCACCTATTTATGCTTGTCATTTATTTTAAAACTGTAACACTAAAACCAGACCATTTTAAATGGTAGATAAAAGGCAGTGAAATTGATGAATGCCTTTTGGCAAGTACAGTAGAGTGTCCATGGGGCTTTGTACATTATTGACACCGTCAGTGATTTCGGTGATTGTGGCTACAGCTGGGATATTATTATTACCATGTTGCTATACTTCTGTTGGGAGGCTATTCCGTGGTCACAGCTGGAAGTGTTAGTGGCATTTGATGTTCATGACCTGCAGTAATTGTACCATTTTATAAGAGGAGTTCAAGAAATCCATAGTCAAGAATTAAGCTGTACCGGACCAAGTGACTTAACGCTGGTAGGAAAGGGAATGAGCAGGAGTGGCCTCAGTCAGAATTCAATAGTTGCCACGAGAGACTGAGCAGGTCGTTATGAGGGTAATGTTATTGTACAATGGCGCCAATCTGCACAGGAGTCTGGGGTTGCTGTGTTGGCACTGACACATTTCCTTCAAGGCAGTCTTTGGGTAGGGAATTTTGTATGCCTTTAAGGCCAAGTGAATTCTATTCCACAAATGCATTGTGTGATGAATAACCCTTTTACTTTCACTGAATTTGTTTTCCAGATTATAAAAGTAATACATGTTCATTATGGATAATGTGCACAATACAACAAAGGATAGAAAATAAATTTAAAACCCCATTTAGTCTTAGTGTGCAGAGGTAACCAATTTTAATATTTTCCCAGATAGATTTCTAAACTATATACATACATATTTTGTGCTTATATGTAAAGAAAATTAAATTAATTCTGTATGTGTAAATTCTTTTTACTTTTTAATTCTGCCTCTTTTACATTTAAAAGTGGGTATTATTAAGCGTTGAATTTCATTATAGATAAGTTTTGGTTACCTAATCTCAACATTGAAATATGGTAATTTTGTAAACCAGAAACTCTATATACTCTAATTTTTCCCTGAAAATCAAGCATTATTGATAGTGTACAGCAATTACCAACATGGACTGCCTTGCGAGTAATTTTTTGTTGTTGTTGTTGTTGGGGTGGTGGTGGTGGTTAGCTCTTCTCTATAAAATAAACAAACTTAAGGAAAAGATTGGAAATTTGTAGTGAGGAAAGTAAGCAATGTGGTTAATGTCACTTTTCATTTATGAATGGACAAGAATCCACGGAAATGGTTAAAAGACTAAAACCCTCATCTCTGCATTCCAAATAATATGCCAAACAAGCATTTCGTCCCACCACCATGGAGCAAGAACAATGCAGTCCTCCTTGTCACAGGATGCTAGTTACCTTTTAAACACTGTAGTCCACTCTCCTACATAATTATGAATAATTAATTTTACCTAAGTTCTCACCATCACTGAGGCTTTCTACAGCACATATGATCTGTCTCCCAGTCTATGGCAGTAAACCCTCTGTTATTCTTGCTGCTTTTTTTAAAAAAAATATTTTTACAAAATTGTCTTTTATTCTGACATTTTCTTTTTTTTTTTTTT
>NC_034592.1:42555446-42557527 GCF_900095145.1 Mus pahari | reverse complement strand
CCTGCGGACAGCCGCCAGGCGAACACCCCTCCTGGGCAGGAGAGGCGCAGGACGATCGGGTCCAGCTGCGGATCCCCTCCTATTCTGACATTTTCATGCATGTATTTTCACTTCTTAAGATACTCCTCATCCACACTACTGTCCCTAATGAAACTGTTCTTCTCAGGAATTCTTCCTCCAACTTTGATGTTGTTCGTGAGTGTGTGACCTGTTGAGTGCAGTTAGGCTTGCTTATGTAAGCATGGTTGTGAAATCATGCACTTGACTCTGGGCAACTTAGTAGTCAATCCACTGCTAAAAAAAGAGACAACCGTTCTCTGAGCCAGCACTAAAATTATCAATAATTCTTTAGCAAGGCATGGAATCTCATGAATTCTTCCTTCTTCTGTGATCAAATATGTATGGACCCATTCTTGTGTAGATCTTGTAAGGGTAATCACAGCTCAGTGATACATGAATGTCACATCTATGTCATGTCCAGAAAATATAGCTATGCAGCTATCTCCCCATTCTTAATGTACTCTATTATTTCTTCTGCTCCCTCTGCCCAGATGTTTCTTGAAACTTGGAAGATGTTATATAAAAGATCCTCTTTGGGCTGAGTACTCCATTATTCCTTATCACTGGCATTCTCCTCCCTAACCACTACCCACTTTTATTACAACCTTTGACAAAGGATGAGGGCAGCAGAGGACCTAGCTTGTTTAGCAGTCACCAATACAACCAGGAAATAGTTAGTTCCCCACCACATATTGTTTAAGCCATACTGTACCAATGTGCATATATTGTCAGGATGGTCGTTTGTACAGTTCATAGAGTTAATAGCTGAGTAAGAGTGTTGATGACTTTTCTCGCTCAGCAGACTGTGTAGAACAACTGGAACACATTTGCTCCTGTTTTTGTTTATCTCCTTTTAGATATATTATTTGTTATTTTTTTCCATTGGCATAAGCTAAGCACACTACTGAATCTTTCCCAGTATTGTGTCCCCAGAGTTCACAACTGATCCTGGGAAGACATGACTATTGTAAAGCTGAATTGGGAAATAAAGGACTTCACCCAGCTCAGGGATCGCTAGATATTTGGTCACATATTACTGTGGCTATCTCTGTATAATAGATCCTGAAGTGATTTACAGTTGAATGGATAGACATGAAAGTTACTGCCTACTCTAAGGTGAATGACCTTCATATAATCAGTTGAAGGCTTACACTAGGCTGAACCTCCTTAACTTAGAGACCAGGAACGTAACTCTGCATGTGGTTGGCCAGTAGCCTTTTCCTGCCTTAGTTTTTGGACTTCATCATTCCTTCTTGGGTTTTAAGTTTTCTAGCTTCAGGTTGAAAACTCCACCACCATTTCTGTTTACTGAAGATTTCAAACTAAAATATTGACAACATTTTGGTCTCTGGCTTGCCATCTGCAGATCTCATAATTTGTGGTTTCAAATATTTAGTAGAGAAAACTTTCTTTAGAATAAATTTTCTTATACTTATCATCTCTTAGTTCTGTTTGTCTTATGGAAAATTTATCTGAGAGCAGAGTAGTAAACAAAGGTTTAAAACTATGAATAAACAACATTTTTTTACATGAGAAAAAAATGGAGTCAGTCTACATACCAGTGAAAAAATAAATGGCTGACAAAAAATTTGGTACATAAATCTGATGAAATTTTATTCAATTATTGAGGTAAATGAAATTAGAAAATATATAGGATTATCAATGAAACTGGAAAGCACTATATTAACTAAGGTAATTGAGGCTCCAAAATAACATATGTTTGTTTACATACATGGCTCCTATCTTATAATTGTTAGATATTTGTGTCTAGGTAGACATAAGTGATGGTAAAGGCAAGAACCTAAAACAGGAGAAAAGAGATGAGGGAACCCTGTAGATGCAACAACAATATGAACTAACCAGTACCCCCGAGCTCGAGTCTCTAGCTGCATATGTAGCAGAATATGGCCTAATCAACCATCACTGGGAAGAGAGGCCCCTTGGTCTTGTAAACTTTATATGACCCAGCACAGGGGAAGGCCAGGGCCAAGTAGTGGGAGTGGGTGGGTAGGGGAGCAGGG
>NC_034592.1:42543626-42555431 GCF_900095145.1 Mus pahari | reverse complement strand
GTATAGGGAACTTTCAGGATAGCATTTGAAATGTAAATAAAGAAAATAATAATAAATAAATTAAAAAAAGAATCTAATAAAAAGTGTAATACAGTAAAAAAAAAAAAAAAGAGATGAGGGAACGACTTTAAGTAAGGGAGAAAAGGAATGAATCTAATCAGCTTAATATTGTCCTTAGACATTAATTAGAAAAGGCCAGCAAATTGGCTTAGTGAGTTAACTCGTTTATCTGTAAAAATGAAGGTCTAAGTTCAACTACTGAAATTCACATGGTAGAGAGAAAGAACTTTAGCAGGTATTTTTCTGACCTCCAAACATGTCTTCACATGAATACACTAAGCATGCATGTGTGTGTGAGTGTATGTGCACATGTATACATACCTTCATTTTTACAGATACATACACACAAACTAAATAATAGATAGGTAGAGAGATCAGTACATTGATATATTATAACAAATTTAAAACAGTGATTCTTAAATTTATTTTGCAAAATATTCAAAAGTTTTACTGTTAGCTATTTTTTGAATTTGGGTAAATTTATAATGTAAGCTGTTCAGCTACAAACTATTATTTGTAGACTCAGAATGCAGTATCATATCTTATTGAAAAATTCTCCTTATAGAATTTGACCATCATTACATTATATTTTATATTTACATTATTATATTTTACATAGTATTTTCCTTATTTGTTTATGTAACTTGCTTAGTGACAGTTTTTCTTATTATGTTCACAAAATATTAATTTTCCAATTTTTGGTGTGATAATCAAGTTATAATATTTTGGACTTAGATTTCTTTGTTCTGTATTTTAATCAAGATAAAGGTTGTTTAAGGTGATTTTCATGTTTAATCTAAGTTCCCTCATCTTTTTGTTTTTGCTTATATATATGAGTCTGCATGCATTTGTGTATATGTGAGGGTACATTATTTGTAAGGCTAGAGGTTTATGCCTCCCTACATCTTTCTCTACTTTATTTATTGAGAGCGAGTCTTCTACTTTATGCAGAGATTGTAAAATCAGCTAGTCCAGGGGCCCCCTTGTCCCAGGCATCTCTTATCACCTTCTCCCAAATGTTGAGATTAGTGTCTGCAGCTATAGACACTCAGCTTTTGGGAGGTCCTGGGTATCCAAACACTGGCCCTAACACTTGCACAGCAAACATTTTATCCTGAGACATTCACCTTTTCCTCCTGTATAACCTAACCTTTACATTTTTTTCTTATATTAAATTGTCTCTTCCATTTTGTAATTTATTAAGGTAAAATTTTAATGGGTGGAGATCATTTTTAAAGTATCTGCATCTATACATTTCTTTTTTGTAATGCTATCTTTTCACTTCCACAGAACCAAGAGTTGGTCTTCTTACAGACTTGCAAACCCGTTCAGCTCCTTCAATCCTTCCCTTACCTCCTCCTTGGGCTCACTGTGCTCAGTCCAGTGGTTGGCTGCAAGCATCTGCATCTGTATTAGTCAGGCTCTGATAACAATATTAACCAACCAGAATCCCCCCCCCCCCGCCCCGAGTTCCCGTGGATTAAACCACCAAACAAAGAGTACGTGTTTTTTTTTGTTTGTTTGTTTGTTTTTTTTTTTTTTTTTGTGTGTGTGTGTGTGTGTGTGTGTGTGTGTGTGTGTGTGTGTGTAGGGGGGGACCCATGGCTCTGGCTGCTTATGTAGCAGAAGATGGCCTTATCTGGCATCATTGGGTGGGAAGGTCCTCGGCCCTGTAGAGACTAGATGCCCCAATGTTGGGGAATGGTAGGGCAGTGTGGTGGTAGGGGAGCTCCCTCATAGAAGCATGGGTGAGGGGCATGGGGAAGGGGGTTTACAGAGGGGAAAGCAGGAAGGGGGATAATATTTGATATTTAAATATATAAAATAACAAGTAAAATGTAAGAACCATATTTTTGAAGGCATAATTGGATTCATTATATGATTTTTTTTACATACAAACATTCTTTCTTTCAAGAACATTATGTTAAGTGTGTACATGTGAATTCAAATCTATAGAATTAAAATGTGTAGAAGGGGTTTCTTGAAAATATGTTATCATTTTGAGCCATGAAAGCACACTAATCAATATTTGCTTCCAATGTTTCCTGCTGTGAAAAATAACGAGAGAAAACTTCTTTGAGATAGACATTTGCTGGATCTTTAGGAACCAAATATCCAAACAAATCTTCAGCAGATGTGTTCACAACTGATAAAGGAGCATCCTGTTTTGAGAGTCCACAGTGTAAGAATACTGAATTCCTCTCTCTTGTTTCTGAGATGAAGATCTTCTAGGAGCTACATTGTGTATTATCCAATGTGTTCCCATGTCTAAACTCTTATCTTGATTTTTTCCCCTCACTTTTGTGTATGTCACTTAAAGGTAAGTGTGCTCTAACTTTTTAAGTCTGTATTTCTGTTTATAGACTCTAATAAAAAGCACAGAAGGTACAGAGAGGCTGCAGTTGGCCACAGTGATTTGATACAAATGTGAAGCAGATGTTTAATTATTTTCCATATGATATTTCTCCTCAGTATTCTTTTCATGCAATGTTCAGTGTGTGTGTGTGTGTGTGTGTGTGTCCATGTGTGTGTGTGCTTACACACTCATGTGAATACTTTCACTAACCTACTTTTTTATTTTTACTTTTATGATTTCGTTGTGGATCTACCAGGCTGTCTGAGATGTCCTTTTGTTTTATAGATAATTATCAGGAAATGATAAAATAGAGAACAAATCAAGAATGCCTCCAGATTTTCAAAGGCTTGTCTAAATTTCTCTCCTGAAAATGAGTGAAGGTACGCAGTTACTTCCTCTTCTATATCCACTATGAACCTGGTCAACCTTAAATCCACACAGAGCTTAAGTGTAAAGGCTCAGAATCTCCATTCAATTAGTATTTTAGCTACACAGCTTTGTCAAGGGCCTCAAAGTCCATTTATGATGATCTTAGGGATATCTAAAAATCCTAAAGATTCTGACATTGTTTTTCTCTTTCTTTCAGGAAGTAATGAAATGAAGAGACTTTGCGCTGACTGAGAGTTGCATACAGAAGGGAGGAAGGTTTAATCACTCTGCCACAGAGGAAAGGACAAGTTTACCTGAACTCTTCTTTTCTCAAGTGGCTACAGGGGCTCACAACACAGATTACAGAATAAGAACATAGCTTTGAAAATTATTGCAAAGGTTTGTACAAATCCCATGGTGAATGGTGTGTCTCAACCACTATTACTTTCACACCTTTAGGATAAAAGATATTTCTACTCTTTCAGTGGAAAGTAAGCCAGAACTTAGCCATATTTAGATAACATGAATGTTTAAAATGCATTCTGAGTTAACTTTCTGCTATGATTTGTTATTCACAACTACTTTATTTGCTATTAGTCTCTGGGGTTTTAACTTTCATTTTATTTTGAGGAACTTTTGAGTTTTAAAGAAGGCATACTAAAGCATTTACTCAGTCCAATACAATCAATCAATATATTTTTGTATATTTTAGACTTTTATCTCAAATTAAACTTTTAATAATCTATATATGTAATATTTTCTATGAGGCCGGAGAGATGGGTCAGTAAGAATGGTTGCTCTGTAAACATGACGCCCCGAGTTTGAATCTCCAGCCTTCACATAAAAAATTGACCCCAATGTAGCTGCATTTGCTTGTATTCTAACAGTTGGAAGGGAGACAGGAGGGTCCCAAGAGCTTTCTGACCCTGTCTGGCTAAAACTGGAAGGAAGGCAACTAGGCGGTATGGGTAGAGAAAGGGACAGTAACCGTATTTCTCCGACCTCTGTAAGATCATACACAAGTACAGAATTATGGGTTCACATACACTCACATATATGTACCTCTGAGCATATATTCACAAACACAGAGACACATGCACACACATATAAATAATAATGCTCTCACAGCTTCATATTAGTACCTTTCCCAGATACATTCTTTTCCCCACACTAATGGATACTTGTTTGTTTGTTTGTTTGTTTGTTTGGTTGGTTGGTTGGTTGTTACTGGGCTTTTATTTCATTTTTTTTTTTTTTGAGACACAGCAGCCTTACAGATTAGCTTAAACTTCCCTTAAATTTGTGATCCTTCTTCAGATTCTAGAGCCTTCCACTGTTATAAATACAGGCATGTGATGACATTCTGGTCCCATTCTTACTCCTGGAAACCCATCTTTGTAAAAAATACACAGACATTTACTTTTAGTTGTACATATTAATATCAAATGTGTAGTTTTTAACTTTTAATTATTATAATTATTTGTACACACACATATATATTTATACATATGTATAAAACTATATATACATACATACATACACACACTATATATATACACACATATATATATACATTTAGATAGATAGATAGATAGATAGATAGATAGATAGATAGATAGATAGAGATATGTGGATATGCCATGCCTCTTTATTTTTGAAGACTTGTTTTCTTTGTGATGATTCTTACTTTACCCCCTTCTCTGTTGTGTAACCTCTTTTTGCCCATCTTCTGCACACAGCAGTGAAGGATAGTAACCCTTGCAGATTGTGCAAGTGAAATAATTCATGATCAGAGTGAAAGATACTTCAGGAGTTAGTACACATGCAAATTTTGACAACCAGGGGTACTGTGGTGGAGACAGAAGATATGCTAGTATAGTAGTCTCAAGCATACATTGAATGTACTATTGAATGTGACAACTATTCATAGGCCCTATCATGAACGATTTTTTTCTTTCTTTCTTTCTTTCTTTCTTTCTTTCTTTCTTTCTTTCTTTCTTTCTTTCTTTCTTTCTTTCTTTTTTATTATTATTGTTTTCTTTATTTACATTTCAAATGCTATCCTGAAAGTTCTCTATACCTCCCCCCCCCGCCCCTGCTCCCTTGTGCTGAAAGTTTGCAAGACCAAGGGGCCTCTCTTCCCAATGATGGCCGATTAGGCCATCTTCTGCTACATATGCAGCTAGAGACACAAGCTCAGGGGATACTGGTTAGTTCATATTGTTGATGAACGATTTCTTAAAAGAGTTAACTATTTACTGTCACTGCTACTAATGAAAGTTATGCAAAGATACCATGTCTCCATACTACTTGGGTCCCAGAAACCTGACTGGGAATTTGGGGAAAATAAAAACGAAAAGACATATGGGCACATGCACAGAAAACATTGGGTCATGTCAATTGTTTCCACTCTAAAGGATTGGCACTAAGGAGCAACAATCGAGAACCTCAGAAATTTAACTATGTAGGGCAAGGGGTTGAGAGTGGTAGTGATGGTGGTGGAATTGGCTAAACTCAAAAGAAGATCTCTGTAAGAGATCCTTGTCGGAAAACAACCCTTCAGCTATAAATATCTGGCAGGAGGAAGTTGCATGTGATAGTTTTTGCACACTGATCAGTAATTCTTAAACACCCATGCTTGGACCAGAGGAAGGCTTTACCAATCTTTGCTACCCTCATAGTTCTGACACAACTGTGCCCCTGTCAACAGAACAAATTACTCAGAACTCTGTCTACTCTTTGTAAATTTTTTTTTAGATTACAGCATAATTATATCGCTTTCTGCCTTCCCTTTCTTCCTCCCAAGCAATTTTAAGTATTCCCTTAGTCTTGTGTGTGTGTGTTTCTTTACTTTCTTTCTTTTTTATTAGATATTTTCTTCATTTACAATTCAAGTGTTATCCTGAAAGTCCCCTATACCTTCCCCCACCCTGCTCCCCAACCCACCCAACCCTGCTTCTTGTCCCTGGTATTTCCCTGTACTGGGGAATATAATCTTTGCAAGACCAAGGGTCTCTCCTCCCAATGATGGCCGTTCTTAAACACATAAATACAACCAGTTTGGTCTATGTAATGCTATTTTTTTTCAGAGTTGAGAGTTTGCTATTGTATAACCATCTGGCAGTCTTGACTGGGGAACAGCATCCCACTGTCAGTATTCCTTAGCTGTCTATGATCCTTTGTCTAAGATTGAGACCCTGAGCTTTCATGCAGCTCTGTCTTTAAAGGCTGAGGCTCACGACCAAAACTTCATCATCTACTATTGACACATTCATTCAAGGCTCCCTCAGTTCCCCTAACTGAGTTCTGTATATATGATAACCTCTTTGGAAAAAAAAATAAGTACAGAACTGATTTTATTTGACCCTCTTCTGCCTGGGGCTGGCAAGGACCTGTCTAGCCAGAATGGAAGAAAAAGTGCTGAAGTTCTTTCTCCTCACAGTAGGTGAGAGCACATTACCTAAGGAATTGCAGTTTAATTACATTACTGCCAGTCAGCATAATCCAGTAGTTTCCTGTTTGAAAATTCAGGTAAGGAATGGCAATATGGCTCAGCAATTAAGAGCACTCCCTGTGAACCCAATCTGAAATGAGACGGAGGAAAAAGACCCGAGCACAAGCTAGGGACATGCCTTCAATTCTTCAGATTACAACTGGCCAGTACATGGAATAGGCATCCGTGAAGTGTGAGAATGAGTTGGACTTTCAGGATGCAGCAGGTTTATTACTTTCCTCTCTGCATTTCAGTAGAAGTCCCATCTTCACTCTGAGACAGGTGCATCCTGGGTATCATACTAAAACTTCACTACAGCAGAGCTGTTATGTAAAGAAAAGTAAAATTGTATTACCAGCCATTTTCTTTTTTATTATTATTTTATTTATTTACATTCCAGTCATTACAGCCCCTCGCACCACCACCCCTCCCGCACAGTTCTGCATCCCATTCCTCCTCCCTCTTGCTTCCGAGAGGGTGCTCCCCCTAGACCTCTCCCTCCCTGGGGCCTCAAGTCTCTCCAGAATTAAGCTCATCTTCTTCCACTGAGGCCTGATCAGGCAGACCTCTGCTATATTTGTGCCAGGGGCCTCGGAACTGCCTTTGTATGCCTCTGGTTGGTGACTCAGTTTCTGGGAGCTCCATGTGGTCTGGGTTAGTTGAGACTGCTGCTTTTCCTATGGGGTCACTCTCCTCTTGAGCTTCTTCAATTCTTTCTCTTATCTAAGCATAGGGGTCCCTGACTTCAAAGCAACGGTTAGTTTTAAGTATCTGCTTTTGTCTCAGTAAGCTGGTGGTAGGGTCTCTCAGAGGACAGCCATGACTGGCTTCTCTCTGTAAGCACATCATGGCATCAGTGATAGTGTCAAGCCTTGGTGACCACCATGAGATGGATCCCAAGTTGGTCTAGTCACTGTACCTTTCTTTCAGACTCTTCTCCACTCTTGTCCCTGCAGTTCTTTTAGAAAGGATCAGTTATGGGTCAGAAATATTGTCTGTGGGTTGGTAATGCTGTTTCTCCTATTGAGGCCCAGTCTATATACTGGAGGTGGACTCTTTGAGTTCCCTTTCCTTAATGTTGGGCATGTTGGCTAAGGTCACCCTCCACTGAGTCCTTAGAGTCTCTCACCTCCTGGGTCTTTGGGACTTTCTAGAGCTCCCCACCCCATGCTGCTTATCTCCATTCCCCTTGCCCTCTGAGCTTCTTTCCTGTGGCCTCCTCCATACCTCATTATGTTCCCCCTTTTTCCCTTCCCCTCATCTCTCCCAATGTAGGTCCTTCCCTCCCTCTGCCTCCCACACTTATTTCCTTCCCCTTCTAAGTGGAATTGAAACATCCTCACTTGGACCTTCTGCTTGTTACACTTCTTATGATCTGTACATTATACCCTAGGTAGTCTGTACTTTTTGATTATTATTCACTAATGAGTGAATACATACAATGCATTAATTTTTTTCTTTTTTTATTATTATTTTCTTTACTTACATTTCAAATGCTATTCCGAAAGTTCCCTATACCCCACCCCTGCGCCCCTGCTCCCCTACCCACCCACTCCCACTACTTGACCCTGGCCTTCCCCTGTGCTGGGTCATATAAAGTTTGCAAGACCAAGGGACCTCTCTTCCCAATGATGACCGATTAGGCCATCTTCTGCTACATATGCAGCTAGAGACACGAGCTCAGGGGCTACTGGTTAGTTCATATTGTTGTTCCACCTACAGGGTTGCAGCCCCCTTCAGCATGGATTATGTGGTGAGATGAACTTGAAAAAAAATATCAGGTTTCCATATTAAAACATTTAAATAAGTTTAGGTTGAAAAAAAAGTAGAAAACTGTAAATGAAACTTCAAACCTGAAAATTATCAGAAAAAGTAATTGTTTAAAATTGTAATACAATGAATAGGAAAATAAACTTCTTTTGTAGGAGTTTTGACCATGTTTGACAAATCTATATGGGATTGAGAAACGCATAAGGTGAAGAAAGCTTAAGTTTTTCAAATAAAACCCCCATTCTTTCCCATTGCAAAATCCACATCTGGCACATGGCTTCCTAGAGAAGTCAGATTTCAATGCTGCTTAGCCATGTGACAGGTTTAGCTGTCACCAATGAGGTTTTAACAGACTTCAGTGTTCCTCTGCCTCTCCCTAAAGTCTGTAATATACCCAGTGATATCTCCCTGTGTTCGACACCAGTATTTTAGCTACACCTGCTAAAATGCCAGCAGTTGAGTCTTGTTCTAGCAGAGTAATGTGATTTTGAATATTCCTAAGGGAGGCATGCCCATTCTAAATCAGCTAATTCATGTTAGATCAATTGTATAAGGAAAGAATAAACAATTTTTCTTCTTTGAGAAAACTTTGTTGTTGTTGTTCATATTATCTTTATTATGAGGTATATATATATATATATATATATATATATATATATGTGTGTGTTTGTGTGTGTGTGTGTGTGTGTGTGTGTGTGTGTATGGTATATATGTATATATATGAGGTATATATAATAATAATGTCTGACTATTGGAAGAACAAACAGGGAAGGACACTACATACTCATCACTGGAACAATTCCACCAAGATGGCATTTCAGTTCTTAGCAGCTATGCCTAAAGCCCAAGTGTACTAATTTTTGTAAAACAAACAAACAAACAAATGAAGAAACAAACCACTCCTACAACTTAAATTACATATTTACCCTCACACACTGATAGTTGAAGACTTCAAGACCCTGTTCTCTCCAATGGACAGATCATCCATACAAAAAGTGAACAGAGAAATGCTGAAGCTAGCTGACATTATATATCAAATGATTCTAATAGATACTTATAGAATATTCCACCCAAATCCAAAGACTATGCCCTGACCATTTTAATTGCTTTCTGTGCAATGATTTGGGGCTTTGCTTTTTCTTATTTCTCTAAGATCCTTGGATTATTTAAGATCTCTGAGTTTTAACAGGAGAAGTCACAGTTGTATATTTTCCTGCTGTAACTTCCTTCTCTGGATTTCAAGAGTTCCAATAAGTTGCATTTTCATTTGATTCAACTGTAGAAATGTAAAAACTTCCTCCCTGACTTCTTCAAAGAATGGTATAGCACTCAAGAGTCTATTGTTCAATTGGCAAATATTTGTTTAATTTTGCATTTTCTTTTGCTGTTGATTACTAGTTTTATTCCATTATTATCTGACAAGCTACACAAAAGGATTTTAATTATCCTATGATTGTTAATATTTGTTTTCTGGCTTAAGGTGTGAATGATTTAGAAAATGTACCATTGGCCACAGATGTACATATATATACGTACATATATATTTGTGTATATATATAATCATATCTTTCATAGCTATTAAATGGATTGTGTTTTAGCTTATTGTAATGTCTCTTTGCTTTGATTATATGGTAAAATTTAACTATGAAGTTACTGTTGAGGTATTTAACTCAATCATCTGTTTGTTCCTTAGAAAAAGTTAATGATGTCATTCACTCCAATTATTTCCATACCTTAATGTTCTGCTTATCTGGTGGAGTTATTTAAGGGAATTCAGAGCCCGCCCTACTTTGGTCTATATTACTATGTATTTATGTATCTATATACCTATATCTCCATCTACACACACGTACACACACACACACACACACACACACACACACACACACACAAAACATAATAAGACAAGTCAAAATCTGTCATATCTAGGCTGAACAATGCAGCCCAATAGGAGAAAAATATTCTAAAGACCTAGGCAAGAGTCAGAGACACATCCATCCCCACTATTAGGGGTTATAATAAAACACCAAACTAACAGCCTCAACACAAATTTTTAGGAACTGATGCAGTCCCTTGTAGGTCCATGCTTCAGTCTCTGAGAGCCCATATAAGGCTTGTGTAGTTAATTCAGTGATCCATGTTCTCCTGGTGTCCTCCATCCACTCTGACTTCAACAATCCTTCCTCCCTTTTATCAGTACAGTTTAATATCTATCTATCTATCTATCTATCTATCTATCTATCTATCTATCTATCTATCTATCTATCTAGTCTGTCTGTCTGTCTGTCTGTCTGTCTGTCTGTCTGTCTCTCTGTCTCTGTCTGTCTGTCTGTCCGTCCGTCCGTCCGTCCATCCATCCATCCATCCATCCATCCATCCATCTATCTATCTATCTATCTATCTATCTATCTATCTATCTATCTATCTATCTATCTATCTATAGATATCTATATCAATGTCTATGCCTATGTATATATACTTATCTTTCATCTGTCATCTCTTTAATGTCTCTATCTAATCTGCATATGTATTTATTTCTATATTTAGCTAACATCTATATATCTAATCTAATTACCCTATCTCTATATCTTTATTCCTAGATAGATAGATAGATAGATAGATAGATAGATAGATAGATAGATAGATAGAGTTCCAGGATATCCAGGGCTATACAGAGAAACCCTGCTTCAAAAATAAATGCTGATATGAGAACTTTCTAATCTCTTTATGGTGGCACTTAATCCTGTGCCTCCTCTTAGCATTGTTTTCTTCTGTCCCATAAATTTGGATAAGTATGCTTTCATTTTTAATGAATTCTACAAAGTCTTTAATTTATTTTTTTATTTTTTAACTGTGACAGAGGTCATTGAGTAGTGATCTATTCAGTGTCCACTAGTATGTAGGCTTTCTGGTGTTTTTGTTGTTGTTGAAGTCCTGCTTTAATAAATGGTGGTCTGCTGCATATGTAGCAGAAGATGGCCTAATCGGCCATCATTGGGAAGAGAGGCCCCTTGGTCTTGCAAACTTTATATGACTAAGCACAGGGTAATGCCAGGGCCAAGAAGTGGGAGTGGGGGGTAGAGGAGCAGGGTTGGGGGAGGGTATAGGGAACTTTCAGGATAGCATTTGAAATGTAAATGAAGAAAATATCTAATAAAAATAAATAAATAGATAAAGAAAGAAATAAATAAATAAATAAATAAATAAATAAATAAATAAATAAATAAATGGTGGTCCAATAAGATTCAAGGTATTATTCCAATTTTCTTGTACCTGTTCAGGCTTGCTTTATAACCAACTATATCATCAATTTGGTAGAAGGAGCCATGAGGTGCTATGAATAAGGCATATTCTTTTGTGTTTCAGCAAAGTATTCTTTTGATGTCTGTTAGATCCATTTGATGCATGACATTGGTTAGGTTCATTATTTTCTATTTAGGTTTCATCTGGATGACCTGTGGATTGGTGAGAGTGGGGTGTTGATGTCTTCTACTATTAATGTGTGGGCTTCAAGGTGTGGGCAATGGGTTTTGTTGTTGTTGTTGTTGTTTTGGTTTTTATTGTAGTTTTTTTCTTTATTGCTGAGGAATGTTTCTTGTTTTCAGCAGAGTGATCATCCTGCGTTTATATACATTCTGTTAGCCTGTGTCTTTCTTTTTTTGGGGGGGGGGGGCTGAGTCCATTGATGTTGAGAAATACTAATGATTGCTAATTCCTGGTATTTTGATGTTGGTGATCTCTCTCTCTCTCTCTCTCT
>NC_034592.1:42541711-42543395 GCF_900095145.1 Mus pahari | reverse complement strand
GTGTGTGTGTGTGTGTGTGTGTGTGTGTGTGTGTACTTCCCTTGGTTTTTGCTGGTATGGAATTACTTATTTACCATGTTTTCTTGGATATAGTTTCCTTCTAGCATTTCCTGTACAACTGGATTTGTAGATAGATATTTTTAAAATTTGGATTTTCTTGAAATATTTTATTTTCTCTGTCTGTGGTGATTCAGAATCTTGCTGTGATTTTTTTAGGAGTTACAAGATATTTGCTCATGTCCTTCTAGCTTTTATATTTTCTGTTGAGAAGTCGGGTGTAGCTCTGATAGGTCCTCCTTTGTATGTTACCTGGCCTTTTCCCCTTGCTGCTTTTAATATTCTTTCTTTGTTCTGTAGATTTTGTGTTTTGATTATTATGTGGCAGAAGGTTTTTATTTTTTCCTTATCCAATTTAATTGGTGTTCTATTAGTTTCTGTATATTTATAGACCTCTGTTTCTTTAAGTTAGGGACATTTTCTTACATGATTTTATTGAAAATATTTTCTACACCTTGGTGCTGGGACTCTTCACATTCTTCTATTCTTATTATTCTTAGATTAGGTCTTTTTATGACATCTCAGATTTCCTGAATGTTTTCTGTAATGAATTTTCGAGATTTAACATTTTCTTTGACTAGAGTATCAATTATCTTATACACCTGAGATTCACTCTTCCATCTCTTGTATTCTGTTGGTGATGCTTGTACCCATTGTTCCTGTTGTCTTCCCTAGGTTTTTCCTCTCCAGAATTTTTCTCAACTCATGTTTTCTTTATTGTTTTTTATTTATGTTTTTTATTTCCATTTCCATGTCTTGAATACTTTTACTTGTTTTCTTCACCTCTTTAATTGCATTTTTTTTTCTGTATTTATTTAAGGGATTTATTTGTTTCCCCTTTAAAGGCTTCTATCCTCTTTATAGTGTTGAATTTATGGTCATTTTCCTTTATGTTTAAATTGTGTTAGGATATTGTGTTAGGGCTTGCTGTGGTAGGATAGTTATTGCCCTGACTTTTGTAAATCATGTTCTTTCAAGGGCCTTTAGCTATTGGATAGCTTTAGTCCATGGATGTTCCTGTTGTAGTAGATACTGGAAGAAGACTGAACCTTGATGATCCTAATATGGCAGGCCTCCGGTGGGTATCCTTGGGTGATATGGTTTCGATTCAGCAGGTCTGATGTAGGTGGACTGGGAAGTTGTGGGAAAACTGAGGACTGACAGGGAAAACAGGTGACTCACAGAGTGCCACAGAGGACTCAGGAGATAGAAAAGACAGGGGCAGAAAGGAAATCCAATCTGTATGATTAGGGATCGGCAGGTCTGATGAAAAAAGGTGGAGAAATGGTAGGACAATGGAAATATTCTTTATTAGATTTATGTGTGGCAACCCATGGTTACTTTTTCTTTCTTTCTTTCTTTCTTTCTTTCTTTCTTTCTTTCTTTCTTTCTTTCTTTCTTTCTTTCTTTCTTTCTTTCTTTCTTTCTTTTTCTCCCTGCCTCCCTCCCTCCCCCTCTCTTTATTTGTATATTGACTACCATATTTTCACTTTTAATTTGTGTGTATTTATTATTAACTGGTCTCTTCCATTCATTTTCTCACAGATACTCACCTATACCTACACACACAGAAACATGTATGCATGTTCATATATATATGTATGTATATGCATATATACATATATAC
>NC_034592.1:42540581-42541676 GCF_900095145.1 Mus pahari | reverse complement strand
ACACACACACACACACACGCACACACACACTTATAAACACACACACATACGTTTTATATATAAAACTTTTAGGAGTTGTTTCTTTTCTTCACATTATTGAAGCAGGTCTTTTTGTATTGTTTCTGCTATGTTAAGTACACCTCTGTATTCAGGCCAGCTAACCTGTAAGGCTCTGGACAGTTCTCCTGTATTCACTTCCATCCTGTTTCACAGGCCATCTAGCTGTGTGTGTGTGTGTGTGTGTGTGTGTGTGTGTGTGTGTGTTTAGTGTTTATTTCACTTTATTAAAATAAAAAATGGTTGAACAATCATTAATCTTTTCAGAGACCATTATCAACTGGATTTTCATTAATATTTTCTTTTATATATTTGGGCTTGTTCTTAGACAATTTATAAAGCCCATTCAGATTATATGTCCCCAGTCATTTATTATGTTCTCCTTACCCTTACTACCATCTTTCCTTCTTAGAAGTCTTCTTCCAACATTGATGACTGTTTGGCAGATTTATGTAAAAATTAATAGTTACATCTCTAGGACCAAAGAATGACCTCTTAGTCATGGGTTTTTAATCATATTTACAAAACCAATTGTTAGTTCCTTTAGAGAAGTTCTCAAATACAATGTGAAGGCATTTTGTTACTCCAGTAACAATTATGATACACTTGGGCTGGTAAACCATCTTGCAAGGCAGGAATGGAGTAGACTATAGCATTCACAGCTTGGTAAGGCTGTTGATTTATTTACTTTCTTGTCAGAGTATATAGCACCTTGTGGTTGTGCTACTAAAACTATCATGTGGAAAGAAAGTTTACAGATGAGCTTCAGCATGGTTTCTCTATGTCTTATAACCAACGTGTGAGGTCACTTAAGACAGTTCTGGTTGATAGCTAAGAAGAATAGAAAGAAACTATATTGTTTGGTGGGGTCCTCTGGGGCTCCCTGTCCAGTAAATCCTAAGAAAGTATTTCACATCTGACACTGGGAAATTGGTTTAGTAATCCATGACTTTCATGATCAACATTCATTAGACATACAAGATCTCTCTCTCTCTCTCTCTCTCTCTCTCTCTCTCTCTCTCTCTCTCTCTCTCTCTC
>NC_034592.1:42530943-42540400 GCF_900095145.1 Mus pahari | reverse complement strand
TCTCTGTCTCTCTCTTTCTCATAGTATTTATAGTATTTTAAGTTTTTTATGACTTATTTAATACATCCTTAGTTACAGTTAATAATCTTTAACTTTCCCCATTCTTGTTAAAAATCCCCCCCCTTATATTTATCCTCTCTGTTTTCCTATAATCTTCATTCGTTTACTGTCCCCTGCCCCTGTCCTTTAAGGGCCTCCTTTAAGGGTCCTTTTCAATGTTTTTCAGTTCTGTGACACAAATCTAAAGATTTGAAGCTAAGATCCATGTGTTTCGGATAACATATGACATTTATCTTTCTAAGCTTACAATACCTCAGTCATTTTTTCTAGTTTCAGCAATTTACTTGCAAATTTCATAACTATTTTTTCTCTATAGCTAAATAAAATTTTATTATGTATATATGCCACAATTTTATTGCCCATTCATCTGTTGATGGACATATAGGATGATTCTATTTCACAGCTATTGTGAATAGATAAGCAATGAGCATAGTTTGATAAATAGCTCTGAAGAATAATATAAATTTCTTGGAATATACGCCCAGTAGTAGAAGAGCTGGGTTAAATAGTGGTTTTATTTTTACTTTTATTTTTTGATTAACCATTAACTCATTTACATCATAGCTATACCTGTGTGTACTCCTACCAAATATAAGGTAGGAGTACATCTTTCCCCAAATTCTACAGCATTTGTTGTCATTCAATTTATGCCTGATAGCCACTCTGATTGTGGTGAAATGAAATCTTAATATAGTTTAATAACTATTTCTCTGATATTAAACATTTGTTTAAGTGTTAATTGCCATGTGTAGTCTTTATTTTGAGAGTTCTCTGTTCAAATCAATAGTTCATTTTTGACTGGGTTGTTCTTTTTTTCTTTTTCTTAATGTTTTGTTATGAATTCTTTGTGTATTCTGGGTATCAATCATCTGTCAGACGTACAGCCAGCAGGATTTTCTCCATTTACAAGCAATGTTTTTTTTATTTGATTGACAGTTTCCTTTATTGTAAGGTACTTTTAAGTTTTATGATACTCCATTTGTCAATTGGAGATTTTACTTCCTGTGCTAGTAGAGTTCCATTCAGAAAACTTTGTCTGTGACCATGTGCTTTAGTTAAGACTTCAATCAGTATACTTTTAGGAGTAGAAGGAGTGAACATCTTTATTATATTCAGGATCCTAGAGGGGAATCTTTGATCTTCTTCCTTTGACATGATGCTGGGTTTAGATTTAGCACATTTAGCCTTTACTATGTTGAGCTATGTTCTTTCCATCCCTAGCTTCTCTATCAATGTTATCATGAGGGATATTAGATTTTCTCAAAGAGATTTTATGTGTTTTCTAAGGTAATCTTATAATTTATTTTAATCAATTTGTTTAATGTATATTTATTGATCTACACATTTTGAATCATTGTTGAGTCTCTGGAACAAAGGTGACTTGTTCATAGTAATTCATCTTTTAAAAGTGAACTGGAATTCAGTTTGCCATTAATATAATTTTGTTTCTTTCGTGATATTTGTTTTCTTATGCTTAACTTCTTCAATTAGTGACATATCTGTTTTTCCAAGTAACTTATTCTTATTTTTAATATGGAATATTCCTTCTGGTATTCTCTGTATGCCTGGTTTCATAGTCCTGAATTACCTTAGCTTGTTTATATTGTAGGAAGTTTTTCTTTCTACTTGAAATATGACAGATAACTTTTAAATATATTTATCTGGACTTGCTTCTATGTTTTTTTTTGTAACCTATACAACATCCATCCAGGGTTATTGAATTCCTACATCTCCAACAAAAAACCAGCAGTTATACTGATGGGTCTGATTTTATATTGACTTGGTCATTCTCTATTGTTGCATTTTATATTCTTTGTATCCGTTAACACTTAGTATTTTATCTATTATTTATATGAGTGATTTATTTTAATTTCTATTGAATATTTTATATGTATATTTCAATTGGGTGGTGCCTCCTTAGATTTGGGTTTCTTTTCTTGTTTTATTGAAAATATTTTCTGTGCCTTTGACTTGGATTTCTTTCCCTTTGTCCACAATTCATAGACTTGAACTTTTCACATTATCCAAAGGATCATGCATTTTCTGTTCATGCTTTTTCTCAAAATAGTATTATAATCTTTCACTGAGTAACAGAGTTATTCAACCTTGTCAACAAGCCCTGTATTCTACTTGATCCATTCTATTGGTGAAGCTTTCAACTGAACTTTTTATTAAAATAACTGACCTTTTTGTTTCATGAAATATTTTGGATTGAGTTTTCTTAAGTATTTCTGCCTTCTTACTGAATTGTATTAAAATATTATAATTATATATAAGTGTATATATATTTCATGTTTTGTATAGATAATAGAAAACTGAATTTAAATGTAAAATCTAAATCTAAAATCTAGAGTTTTCAATAGATTGTATATTTTATATAAAATATATGGGCATATAGTATGTATAATATTATTATATATTATATTATTTATATTTATTTTCATACACTTAATTTTCTTTATTTTGTTCAAGTGGTTTATGTGTATGTGTTTTCTCGGTTTTCATTTGTTTTTTTATTATTTGTATATTATTGGATATTTTGAACATGTATATACTTGTGTTTTGAATTCATTGCCTTGATTTTTAATATAAGAAAAATTTATAAATTGCTTATGATATCGCATAAACTTTCAGTGATAGGTTTCATTCATCCTTGGATACTTACTGCATTCCTTTATAAAAGTATCTTTTGTTAACCTTACACAGCCTCCAAAATCACCTTCAGATTCCTCTTGCTGTCCTAGATTACTTTGCAATTCCGCTTAATATATATAGCTCTGTACATTGTCTTGGGCTGTAAACAAAATGAAAAGATTACCTGAAATTCACCATTATTTTGATTCTAAATTTCGGTAGATTTACTTATTCCAAATCTTCCTGTGTTGCATTAATACATTTAGAAAAAAATACATTTGTTCATTTCATATGTAGTGACTGTTTATACTACAATTTATATAAGGATTGGAGAAGATAAAGATGATAGAATTGATGTGGACTATAATGGGAAGATACCTCCAGACATAGCATGACTATTGTCCTCAGTAGGTGAGATTACCTCTAGGAGTTCAGAACAAGATTGGGTTAATTATGCGTCTGTCATAATAGGAAGAGGTTTCTGGAGAAGCCCTTTCCAAAGGATTTACAAATAGTTAATTTTCACCAGTGGAGTGGGACCAGGAGGCCTTAACTTACTTAGAGACTTACAGGCAGCTAATTGTTGCTAGGGGAAGAGATTCCTGAGAGCATATATTTTCCTAAGTATGTATTTTTTTTTCATATAGTTAATAGTTGCAAAGGGAGAGAATTTTTCCTCAGTTGTGTGGATGCTTCAGTTGTCTGTGTTCCTTACTCATGCTCTTCTCAGCAACTTTAATTAAAATAATTATACTTTCAAGGTAGAATGAATAGAATTATCTGAATCTGTCATTAGTGTTGTGTCTGAGGTAAATAGATATTTGCTGATCTCAGGGAATGTTCACAGAACACTTGGTGCCCAAATATGGGTTCTGTCAAAATTAAACATGAGTTAGAGAAAAGTGTTTTCCTTGTATCTGCTGTGGATAATAGATCATGGAACTGAAGCTAAGCCATCTGAGATTGGAGAGTCTATAGAGACAATCTTGGTATGGTTGCTATGTAGTATGAAATTAAATGTCTTCTTGATAGAGTAGAGGTTGTATTGTCCCTGTTATGGGAAAGGACATGCAACCAAGATTGATCCATCTGAAGGTAGTGTGCATATGAAAAGAACACAGAATAACCATCTTCCTCTATGTCTTGTGAAAGAACAAGCCTCCTTGCATAGTGTGGTTCACTATAAAAGTACAGGAGAAGGCCAAATGGACAATGGACTATTTAATAATTCTTAAATGTAGAATGTATAGGATAGGACTGTAAATGGGCTGTACACTGTTTTGTGTCACCTTTGCTTTGTAAAATAAGACATGGAACTGAGGCAGGACTTTTTCCAGAAGGAATGTGCACATATAAGATAGAAGTATAAGAAGAAGCTGACATATTGGTGCTCTTCTCAAGGTTATGCCCAACCTGACAGAAAACGTGAGACAGAAACAATGAGATGGAGATTCTGCCATGCCTTGTCTTAAGATTTGGTGAGAATAAGTTTAAGAAATACGTACAAGACCCTTGATAAGTACCTTCCTGGAGTTCAAAGATGGAACCAATGAGAATAATAAGACAGTGAAAGAGATATAGGGTCAAAAATTACAAGAGATACCAATCTTTTACGAAGAAGGGAAAATCCATGATAAGAGAATATAATTAGAAGCCTTTATAACAACCTAACACAGGAAACTCTAATATAATTTAATATTATAACTTTGTACAGACTTTCAAAGAAGAAATATATATATATATATTAAATATATTATATATATATATATATATATATATATATATATATTACAAAGCATTTTCCAACTCCATGATTAGTGCACTGAGACAGATAGGATCTGCCTAAGTGTTGTGGAAGCACAGTGACACACCTATCCTTCTTTAGATCAAGGCTGCACAATGTGACGCAAGACGAATGACATCAGTCCCTGAAAGTGGAGATCTGCATGAATATCAGTGACTGATTAGAGAAAGAACATGAATGTCTGAGGAAACCAGACATAAAACACCCAATATTTGGTGCCCAGTTCACTGGATCTGATAGAACTTTGCCTACAGGAGGGATAAGAAAAACATTCATTTGACAAGGACCTCAAGTGGCTTCGATGAACCCAGTGGTAAAACACAGCCATTATGAGGTAGGAAAACATCTGGCAAATCTGAGTGATTCTAACTGGGGTATAAATCATCTCATAAATGGATAAAAACAATCAAGACAGGAAGATGAATTAAGAAAAACAGGTGTAAGAGGCTGTCTGATCCACTTGAAAGCAACTGTGGCCAAATGTACATCTAGTGGTTACTAGAGTTTAAAAAAAAATAAAAAATAAAAAAAGAGACAGAAACCCAAATTCCACGCTTATGATACTTGGAAAAACTTTAGCACCTGAATAAAAGTTTAATGAAGGAATAAATGATAGATGAGTACAAATGAAAAAGATGGTGCTTATCCCAAGAGTATGTAGTTACTATCCCTAAATGAAATGTTTACATTTCTCTCCCACAAGGAGGTGCTGGAATGGAAATTGCTCACTTTACCACCTGGTATACTTTGCCACCTGGTGTGGCAGATGGGGATCAGATCTAGAGATTGCCAGACCCTGGAAGCACCAAGTGAGAGCTTAGCAAACCTCTCTTTGGCCCTTGGCTGCTCAGAACAACAGAAGTCAGCTGCAGCTCCACCATGCCTGTGGAGGTGCAGAAACACATCTGTGGCAGCAGTCAGGGAGGAGGAAGTACCCTGATGACAGAAGAATGCTTGTAGAGTGTAAAGGGTTAACCCCTCTCCTACTCATGCCACTCTACCAAAACAATGAATTCTTGAGGAAGCAATGGGATAGAATCTATCCATGCTATACTCAGACCTTGCTAACATTTCTCTTAAATATTCCCTTAGATGCTGATCTTGCCCATATGTCTGAAAATAACCCTAATGAAAATCATTGTTTCGCCAGGGTGTATTTGAGTAAAACCATTTCTTTGATCTATCTTTGTTGCTGTATTGAGATAAATAGGAAATTTAATAATGCTTTCCTCATGTATAGTAATATATTTTCTCTTTATATGATACAGAAGAAGGGGAATAAAGAAATAACAACCCAATTTGTATTACAGCACAATTGAAAACAACACAGCTTCATTGCTAGAACTACAATTAATATTAATAAGGGGTATGTGAAATATAGAAGATAGCTCAGAAAGCTTATTTGAATGTACATATAAAACATACTGTTGATGATAAATATTTTATCTCTTTGGTTTTAATGGCAGATGTTCATTTTTGTCATTTAAATATCCTCAGTCAAATAGTTAGTCTGTTACAGGATAGATTTCAATCTACCAAGCATCCAAATTATCATAAAACATAACCTATTGTCTTAGTCAGGGTTTCTATTCCTGCACAACATCATGACCAAGAAGCAAGTTGGGGAGGAAAGGGTTTATTCAGCTTATACTTCCATGTTGCTGTTCATCATGAAAGAAAGTCAGGACTGGAACTCAAGCAAATCAGCAAGCAGGAGCTGATGCAGAGGCCATCGGGGGATGTTTCTTGCTGGCTTGCTCCCCTGGCCTGCTCAGCTTGCTTTCTTATAGAACACAAGAGGACATTTCCAGGAATGGTATGGCCCACAGGGAGCCTTCCCCACCTTGATCACTAATTAAGAAAATGCTTTATAGCTGAATCTCATGGAGGCATTTACTCAACTGAAACTCCTTTCTCTGTGATAACTCTAGCTTGTGTTAAGTTGACACCCAAGACCAGCCAGTACACCTATTCTTCTAAATCTTAGGACAAAATTCTAGAAAATCATGAGATTACCCCTGAACCTCATACATCCTGTGGTTCCATATTATTCATATATTCTGTATTATACTAATTTTACAGAATATATGCTATGGAGATTATATATATGTGGATAAATTTATAGAGTTTGGAGTGAATAAGCTTTATTGAACTTAATATCATGATATTTTTTATTAGAATTTATTTAGTAATGAGACAGTCTTTTATATTACTCAAACTCTCCATTTCTCTTTTTCCAAAAGTTGTTTGGATTATAACATAGTGGGGGGATTGGCCAGTAATATTCCAATGACATAGGATGAAAAAGATGAAGGTGATAAGGTCTATTGTGGTAGAATTTTAAATGAGTAAAACCAACTTAATACTCTGTTTCTGTCTCTATCTCCATCTCTGCCTCTGTCTCTGTCTGTCTTTGTCTCTGCATTTCTCTCTCTCTCTCTCTCTCTCTCTCTCTCTCTCTCTCTCTCTCTCACACACACACACACACACACACACACACACACACATGTGGGGTGGGGGAAAGAAAATGACATAGACTTTTGCCAAGTCAAAACATGTACCTGTAATTCTGCTAGCTCTCCTTGCCTGGTCTAAGAAACTTCCTCAGATCTGAAACTGTTAATGCACATAGACAGACATTAGCCAGCTGGGAGGCCATTAAGAGTCTCACCTTTCATTTCCTCTGGTAACAATAGAAAGGGAAGCTTAGTAATTGCCCCTTGTTAGGATTTAAAATACCATATGAAAAAAGAGAGATATCTAGGATTCATTGATGTCCATTAAGGGGAAGCTACTTTCTCCTGGTAAGAATTGTGGATTCTGAATTCTACTTCTGACCCCATGTGGAACCATGACATTTTAATCTGCCACAAAGATTACAACATTATATAATATTGTACTTTCCCCTAAGAGTTAATCCAACTGGGCCTGTCAATCATCTACCCAAGAGTATATCCCTCAGGAAAATTTATTCACCTGAAGACATGCTAAGGCAATGGGAATAATAATTATCTCCTTAATGAGATAAAAATTTTCCCAGTAACCCCTCCCTCAATCAACTGTTTGCATATCTTCATTGCTAAACCTGTCTGAGTTTCTGTGTTTAAATTCAAGAGTAACTTTCTTTTTTACTAATTTTTAGTTTTGCCTCAAATAGTGACCAAATGCTTAAAGATGTTTTTCATGAAGGCTTGGGCCTTCTCACTGTTTCACTGAAGAGCAGCCCCATCCCCAGATATCAGGTGACTTCAGTGACTAGCTTAAAAGGTACATGTTTCTGTTCTTTGTCTCTTTCCCTCAGGAAACCGCTGACTTAAAAAAAAATGATAATAAAAATGGACTTGAGATTTCCTTCTAATCTAGTTTTTAAACTCTTTAGTCAACAATAATAAGAACCACAGAATGGAATCCCAATTTCTATGTAACACAACAGTTCTCATATATTATCTTTGGCACAAATAAACATAGAAGCTTAGTGAGGATCAAAGACCTACTTTGTAACATTTGAATGTAACTATCCCTCTTACATTGATAGAACTATAAATTACCCAGAGCCAAGTCAGTCAATATAGGGATGGGATAGATGTCTCATTTTGTCAGTCTGTCTTTCCAAACCCTCAAGATAACAACAGCTTTTGCAGGAATATTGAAATTTTTTCCCATGTAATGAGAAGTCTCACAAAGAAAATGGAAATATAGTTATAATTATCTTGTCGTATGTGAATACAATAACACTATCCCATGGCTCAAATACAATGTCAGAGTACAAAAGAAGTACACTAGAGGCATCTTTGAATGTAACCCACAGACAAGAAGTCTCCGCAAATGATTAAATGGAAGATTGTAAACCAAATACGAATGGCACAAACAAAAAATTGTGCAATTGACTTCCTTCACACTGCTGGTTCACAATGGTGATTCTCTTGCTACATTCAGAGTCTAGATTTTTGGTATAGTAAGGATGCTGCCACTTACAGTGTGAAGAAATGAAACAGAGAAATTATTAAATACAGTTATGGGAGTTTGAATGAGAATGGCTCACATACGCTCAGGTATTTAAATGTTTAATTTTTACCAGTTGGTGGACTATTTAGGAAGGGATAGGAAGTGTGGCCTTGTTGGAAAAGGTGTAACCCTGGGGATATGTTTTGAGGTTTGAAAAGCAAATGTCACCTGAGGTTTTTATCTTACCCATTCTGATTGGTGTAAGGTAGAATCTCAGGATCATTTTGATTTGCATTTCTCTGATCAAAAAGGACTTTGAACATTTCAAGTGCTCCTTGGCCATTCGAGACTCCTCTGTTGTGAATTCTCTGTTTAGTTCTATATCCCATTCTTTAATTAGGTTGCTTGGTTATTTGGTGATTAGCTTCTTGAGTAGGACTGAAGCAGCCACACTTTGGTTTTTCCTTATTCTTGGGTTTTATATGGTCCATGAGTTGTATCGTGGGTATTCCAAGCTCTGTTTGTTTGTTTGTTTGTCTTTGGCTAATATCCACCTATCAGTGAGTGTATACCATGTGTGTTCTTTTGTCATTGGGTTACCTCGCTCAGGATGATATTTTCTAGTTCCATCCATTTGCCTGGGAATTTCATGAAGCATTGTTTTTATTAGCTGAGTAGTACCCCATTGTGCAATTGTACCACATTTGCTGAATCTATTTCTCTGTTGAGGGACATCTGTTTTGTTTCCAGCTTCTGGCTATTATAAATAAGACTGCTATGAACATAGGTGAACATGTATCCTTGTTGTATATACCTAAAAGATATTCCACCATGCCACAGTGACACATGAGTAACTCAGACCCAAAAGGACATACATGGTATGTACTCACTAGTAAGTGGATATTAGCAAAAAAATACCCATGAAAGGATATAGGTACAGAGACAAAATTTAGAGCTAAGATGAAAGGATGGACTATCCAGAGACTACCCCATCTGGGAATCCATCCCATCATC
>NC_034592.1:42511277-42530252 GCF_900095145.1 Mus pahari | reverse complement strand
ATGTCCAGTGACTAACCCAACTTGGGATCCATCTCAAGGGGAGGCTCAAAGGCCTGACACTATTACAGATGCTATGGTGTCCTTACAGACAGGAGCCTGCATGGCTGTCCTCTGAGAGAAAAAAAAAAAAAAAAAAAAAAAAAAAAAACGATGAAAGAGTCAGATGCAGAAACACCCAACCAATCACAGAAACCTGTGGTTGAATTAGGGAAAATCTGGAAGAAGCTGAGGAGCTGAGGAGAGGAGGAGGGCAACCCCATAGGAAAATCAGCAGACTCAACTGACCTGAACCTCAGAGATCTCTGACACTGAGCTGCCAACCAGGCAGCATACACCAGCTCATGGAAGTTCCCATTCATATATACAGCAGAAGCTTCCAGATATACACCAGGGGACTTCCTGGTCGGGCCTCAGTGACAGAAGATGCACCTAACCCTGGAGAGACGTTAGACCCTAGGGAGTGGGTAGGACTGTTGGGGTGGTGGGGGAATTGGGATACTCCTCTTGGAGACAAAGGAGGAGATATGGGATGAGAAAAAGCCAGAGGACAGACTGAGAGAAGGATAATGATTAGATTGTAAAACAAGATTGAAAAATTAAAAATAACATATAAAAAAAAAAAGTCATGTCCACAATCTTGTCCTTTCTTCACCTCACAGTTGTGTATCAAATGTAAGCTCTCAGCCACTGCTACAATGCCTACTTGCCTGCCTGCCTGCTGCCATGAAGAGGGGAACAACAATAATGCATTTTGGTTGTTTATGGGATGGATCCCCAAATGGGGCAGTCTCTGGATGGTTAGTCCTTCAGTTTCTGCTCTGAACTTTGTCTCTGTTACTCCTTCCGTGGGTATTTTGTTTCCCATTCTAAGACGGAACAAAGTATCTACACTTTAGTCTTTATTCTTCTTGAGTTTCATGTGTTTTACAAATTGTGTACAGGTTATTCTGAGCTTCTGGGCTAATATTCACTAATCAGTGAGTGCATACCATGTGTGTTCTTTTGTGATTTGGTTATGTCACTTAGGATGATAGCCTCCAGATCTATCCATTTGCCTAAAAATTTCATAAGTTAATTGTTTTTAGTAGTTGAGTAGTACTCCATTGTGTAAATGTCCCACATTTTCTGTACCCATTCCTCTTTTGCAGGACATCTGGGTGTTTCCATCTTCTGGCTGTTATAAATAAGGCTGCTATGAATATAGTGGAGGATGTGTCCTTATAAGAACTTGGAGCATCTTCTGGGTTTATGCCCAGGAGTGGTATTGCTGCATCTTCCGGTATTCCAGACACTATTGAAGATGCCAACAAGAGCTTGCTGACAGGAACCTGATAAAGCTGTCTCCTGAGAGGCTCTGCCAGTGCCTGGCAAAGACAGAAGTGGATGCTCACAGTCAGCTATTGTATGGAACACAGGTCCCCCAAGGGGGGAGCTAGAGAAAGTACCCAAGGTGTTGTAGGGGGCTGCAACCCTGTAGGTGCAACAACAATATGAACTAACCAGTAACCCCTGCGCTCGAGTCTCTAGCTTCATATGTAGCTAAAGATGGCCTAATCGGCCATCATTGGGAAGAGAGGCCCCTTGGTCTTGTAAACTTTATATGACCCATCACAGGGAAAGGCCAGGGCCAAGTAGTGGGAGTGGGTGGGTAGGGGAGCAGGGGCAGGGGGGGGTTTATAGGGAACTTTTGGGATAGCATTTGAAATGTAAATAAAGAAAATAATAATAAAAAATTTTAAAAAAGTACAGAATACTCAGGATACAATCCACAGAACTCACAAAGGTTAACAAGATGAATGTCCCAAGTGAAGATACCCCAATTCCATTTGGGAGAGAGAAAAAAGCAATCACAGTGAGGGAGGGACCAGGGTAGGAGAGGAGACAGGGAGGGCAAAAGGAAAATATGATCAGGTTTTGGGAGGGGGGAACAGGACTAAAGTCCTGAGGGCCAGCAGAAAGAATGGAAACAGGCAACCTCAGGAACTAGGTGAGGGGACCCTCTAGAATATACCAGAGATCTGGGAAGTGAGGGACCTGAATGAAGTACTCTACAGTGAGGAGAGTCCACTTGCAGTAGAAAGACAGGGCACCAAGTGGAGGGATGGGGTTGCCATCCCACAGTCAAAAACTCTGACCCAGAATTGNTCCTGAGAGGCTCTGCCAGTGCCTGGCAAAGACAGAAGTGGATGCTCACAGTCATCCACTGGGTCCCCAATGAAGGAACTAGAGAAAGTACTCAAGAAGCTAAAGGGATTTGTAGCCCCATAGAAGGAGTAACCATATGAACTAACCAGTACCCCCAGAGCTCCCTGGGACTAAACCACTAATCAAAGAAAATACACGGTGGGACTCATGGCTCCAGCTGCATATGTAGCAGAAGACAATGGGAGGAGAGACCCTTGGTCTTGTGAAGGTTCTATTCCCCAGTTTAGAGGAATTCCAGGGTCAGGAAGCAGGAGTGGGTGTGTTGGGGAGGAGGGAATAGTGGATTTTTGGAGGGAAAACTAGGAAAGGGGATAAAATTTGAAATGTAAAAAAAAGAAAATATCTAATATAAAAAGAATGCATTTTGGTATGTTCAACATTAGTTATTTCATTTTAATTATTAATTAAATTATTTATTACAACTTTGTGTTATCCATGTTTTCCACTAAAATAACCAAAAATATAAAGAATTATAAATAAAAAATTATGTCAAAGTTAAAAGACAAGCTGCCTATTCTTCATTTAGTTACTCTTTATTTTTTCAAAATAAGGAACAGCCATTTTCATAGTCACTTGCCAGAATCAAATGATTATGTTTCATTCTTCAGATATGTTTTATAGATTTTAATTCCATGATGTGGCTCAACTATAGAAATGTCCCTTTCTAGAGTCATGAGACTCTGACCTGTATTTTTCCATTAATAAAGTTTTCCTACCCAAAGTTATTCTTCATTGCAATTAATATTTTCTGTGATCATTTTATATAACCAAAGTACACACTTGTTTATATCACTACTCACCAATTTCTTAACATGAGCATCTAAGGTAACTAGTATTTATTTATTAATTATTCTTTATCATTTATGATTATAACTATAATTCATGCAACTTGCTTTAAAAGTCTATGATTTTTATACATAAAAATTTGCTTAGGACTATAAATCTCCAAAGACTAAGAAAATGGCAATCATTCATTTGAACAATCATGTATTAACAAATAATATTTAAGTTTTGATTTAACAAAACCAATAGGTAATTTGAATAATAACCATGAATAATAGGAGGTTCATATTATATGGCTTCCAAAGATGATTCAGTATGCTTCCCTTTTTGATGCTTTTTAAATTTTGTAAGTTAAATGGAGCCTTACCTATATGATAGTCTATATCTACAAAAGTCGTCAGAGTCTTTGTCCTAGAACTTGAAGGAGAAGTATACACATTCCCCCATCCCTAACCCAGAAGCAGTCTTCAACTGATACTTGTAAATCATAAAATGGTTTTCTCCATGGATCGCTCACTGAGGAAACAAACTACTCTGAAATGTATCTTGCATGCTCAGCAGTAGATAGCCAACAGAAAATGAACTAATGGCATCTTTAAGAGTTCCCTGTCTCATAATACCATGTTGTCTTTAATATATTTGATAAATCTCTTCATGTGCTTCAGCCTTTGCCCTACAGCCTTAATTTGGGGGTCTGTTCTGTCTTAATTTTTATAGTTTTCTGAACAGAATGCCTGCTCATAATTATTCAGATTCCTGATTCCACCTGCCGGCTCTCACTAGTGATCTTTCCTGTAATTAAAACTGGTATGTGGGTTCATTTCTGGGTCTTCAATTCTATTCCATTGATTTTCCTGTCTGTCTCTGTATCAGTCCCATGCAGTTTTTATCACTATTGCTCTGTAATACAACAGCTTGAGGTCAGAGATGGTGAATCCCTTAGAAGTTCTTTTATTGTTGAGAATAGGTTTTTTTGTTATTCCAAAGGAATTTGCAAATTGCTTTTTCTAACTCTATGAAGAATTGAGTTAAAGATGTATATTCTTATACATCTTTTCTTATATTGAACCATCCCTGCATCGCTGGGATGAACCTACTTGTTCATGTTGAATGATGGTTTTGACGTGTTCTTGGATTTGGTTTGAGAGAATTTTATACAGTGTTTTTGCATCAATATTCATACTCAAAATTGATCTAATGTTCTCTTTTTGTTGGGTCTTTGTGTGGTTTCGGTATCAGAGTAATTGTGGCTTCATAGAATGAATTTGGTAGTGTTCCTTCTGATTCTATTTTGTGAAATAGTTTGAAGAGTATCAGTATTAGCTCTTCTTTGAAGGTATGACTGAATTCTGCACAAAAACCACCAGGCCCTGGGCTTTTTCTGGTTGAAAGGTTTTTACTGATTATTTATATCTCCTTTAGGGTTTAGGGTCAGTTTAGACAGTTTATCTGATCTTAATTCAACTTTGGTAAGTTGTATCTGTCTAAAAAAAATTTTCCATTTCATTAAGGCTTTCCACTTTTGCAGGAGGTTCTGATGATTTTTTTTTTTTTTTTTTTTTTTTTACTAACCGAATAAGGTTTCTGCTATTATGTCTCCCATTCCATGTCTGCTTTTGTTAATTTGGATACCCTCTCTGTGTCCTTTGTTGGTATGGATAAAGCTTTATCTATTTTGATGATTTCCTCAAGGAACCAGTTCTTGGTTTTGTTCATTCTTTGTATCATTCTCTTTGTTTGTAACTGGTTGCTTTCAGTCTTAAGTTTGAGTATTTCCTGCCTTCTACTCTTCTTGACTTTGTTTGCTTCCATCTGTTCTAGAGCTTTCAGGTATATTATTAATATGCTAGTATGGGATCTCTCCATTTTCTCTATGAATGCAATTAGGGGTATGAATTTTCCTTTTAACACTGCTTTCATCATGTCCCATAAATTTGGGTATGCTCTATCTTCATTTTCATTCATTTCTCTCTTAATTTCTTTCATGACCAAGTTATCATTGAGCAGAAAATTCTTCAGTTTCTAGAGTGTGCATGCTTTCTATTATTGTTTCTCAAATCTAGCCTTAGTTTATTGATCTATTAGAATGCATTAGATTACTTCAATCTTCTTGTATCCATTGAGGCTTGTTTTATGTCTGAATATATGGTCAGTTTTGAAGACATTTCCAGGAGGTGCTGAGAAGAAGGTATATTCTCTTGTTCTGGGGTGAAATATTCTGTAGATATCTATTATATTCATTTGGTTTATAACTTCTACTAGTTTCACTGGGTCTCTGTGTAGTTTCTGTTTCCATTTCAATGACCTGTCTATTGAGAGTGGGATGTGGAAGTTTCCCCCTATTATTGTGTAAGATTCAGTGTGTGTTTTGAGCTTTAGTAATGTTTCTTTTATGAATGTCAATGGGGACTTCCTCTTGCTAGATTTTTCCTTTGCCAATTGTGAAATATCCTTCTCCATCTCATTTGAAAACTTTTGGTTGAAAGTCTATTTTATTGGATATTAGTATGGCAACTCCAGCTTCTTTCTTAGGTTCCTTTGCTTGAAAAAAAATTTTTCTAGTTGTTTACTCTGGTCGTATTTGTCTTTGTCCCTGAGTTTTGTTTTGTTTCTTTTCTTTTCTTTTCTTTTTTCTTTTCTTTTCTTTTCTTTTCTTTTCTTTTCTTTTCTTTTCTTTCTTTCTTTTTTTTTTTCTTTTCTGAAGCAAAATACTGGATCCTGTTTACATATCCATTCTCTTAGCCTGTCTCTTTTTATTGGGAGTTGAGTCCATTGAGTTGAGATGATTGTTAGTTCTTGTTATTTTTGTTGCTGAAGGTTGTATTATGTGTATATGGTTCACTTCTTTAGAAATGATTAATTTCTTGTATTTTCTTGGGTGGAGTTTTCCTTTTTGTGTTGGAGATTTCCTTCCAGCATCCTCTGTAGGACTAGATTTTTAGAAAGATATTGTTTAAATTTGTTTTGTTTTTTTTTCCCCATGGAATATCGTATTTTCTCCATTTATGGTGATTGAGAGTTTTGCTGGGTATAGTGTCTTGGGATAGCATTTGTGTTCTTTTAGGGTCTGGATGACATCTGTCCAAGATCTTCTGGCTTTTAGAGTGTCTGTTGAGAAATCTGTTATAGTTCTGATAGATGTGCCTTCATATGTTTCTTGGCCTTTTCAATGTACAGCCTTTAAAATGTTTGGTTCTGTGCACTTAGAGTTTAGAGTATTATGTGACAGAGGAATTTCTTTTCTGGTCCAATATATTTGGTGTTCTGTGGGCTTCTTGTGCATTCATGACCATCTCTTCCTTTAAGTTAGGAAAGTTTTCTTCTATGATTTTGTTAAAGTTTTGTACTAGGCCCATTGAGCTATGATTTTTCTACCTCTTCTGATCCTATTAGGATTAGGTTTGACTTTTTCTTTGTGTCCTGAATTTCCTGGATATTTGGGATTAGGAGCTTTTTACACTTTGTATTTTCTTTGACCAATATATCAATATTTTCTATGGTATCTTCTAAGCCTGAGATTCTCTCTTCTTTCTCTTGCATTCTGTTAGTGATGCTTGCATCTGTAGCTCCTGATCTCATTCCTAAGTTGCCCATCTCCAGGGATGCCCCCCTTTGTGTTTTCTTTATTGTTTCTATTTCCACTTTTAATTCTTGGACCACTTTGTTCAATTTCTTCACCTGCTTGATTGTATTTTCCTGTATTTCTTTTTTTTCTTTTTTTTCTTTTTTTTTATTAGATATTTTCTTTATTTACATTTCAAATGTTATCCCAAAAGTTCCCTATACTCTCCCCCCTTCCTACTCCCTTATCCACCCACTCCCACTTCTTGGCCCTGGTGTTCCCCTGTATCGGGCATATAAAGTTTGCAAGACCAAGGGGCCTCTCTTCCCAATGATGACCGACTAGGTCATCTTCTGCTACATATGCAGCTAGAGACATGAGCTCTGGGGGTACTGGCTAGTTCATATTGTTGTTCCACCTATAGGGTTTCAGACTCCTTCAGCTCCTTGGGTACTTTCTCTAGCTTCTCTATTGGGGGCCCTGTGTTCCATCCAATAGATGACTGTGAGCATCCACTTCTGTGTTAGCCAGGCACTTCCATAGCCTCACACGAGACAGCTATATCAGGGTCCTTTCAGTAAAATCTTGCTGGCATATGCAGTAGTGTCTGGGTTTGGTGGCTGATTATGGGATGGATCCCTGGGTAGGGTAGTCTCTAGATGGTCTACCTTTCGACTTAGCTTCAAACTTTGTATCTGCAACGCCTTCCATGAGTATTTTGTTCCCTATTCTAAGGAGGAATAAACTACCCACATATTGGTCTTCCTTCTTCTTTATTTTCTTGTGTTTTGCAAATTGTATCTTGGGTATTCAAGAAGCTGGACTCCAGAAATTCAAATAACCCTATTAAAAATGGTGTACAGAACTAAATAAAGAATTCTCAACTGAGGAATACCAAAGGGCTGAGAAGCACCTGTAAAAATGTTCAACATCCTCAATCATTAAGGAAATGCAATTCAAAACAAACTTGAGATTCCACCTCACACTAGTCAGAATGGCTAAGATCAAAAATTCAGGTGACAGGTGATGCTGGTGAGATGTGTTGAAAGAGGAACACTCTTCCATTGCTGGTGGGATTGCAAGCTTGTACAACCACTCTGGAAGTCAGTCTGGCAGTTCCTCAGAAAATTGGACATTTTTCTACTGGAAGATCCAGCAATACCTCTCCTATATTTCTTTAAGCGAGTTCTTTATATCCTCTCTAAAGGTCTCTATCATGTTCATGAGATTGGATTTTAGGTCATTTTCTTGCTTTTTCAGGCATGTTAGCGTATCCAGGGCTTGCTGGGGTAAATGAACTGGTTTTCGGTGGTGCCAAATTGCAGTAGGTTATGTTGCTTATAGTCTTGTACTTGCCTCTGGCATGTGGATATCTGCTCTGGGGGGGGGGGGTGTCTCTGAATTGAGCCTTGATGGCAGGTGGAGCTCTGAGACCTGTGTTAGAGAGGTTGGAAGCAGACAGTGATGTCTCTAAGTAGGGTCTCTGTGTCTATGGTTAGAGCAGTTCTGTGTTCTGGTTACTATGGGCCTCTTGTGAGGCATGCAGGCTCTGTCTTTGGTTAATTGTCGACCTCCTGGGAGGCATACAGGCTATAGCTTGTGCAGGTAGCTGATCTGGCCCTGATAAGAAGTCTTTTGGAAGATGGGTGTAGCTGGAGGAGAGTATGGTCTGCATCATCTGGGCTCTGTGGTTTCCTAGCTGCAATGGGTATTTGGGCGAGGTTCTCACCTGTATCTTTGGTTACTATGGACCTCCTGGGAGGCATGCAGGCTGTAGCATGTGGGTACAATGCTTCTGATCTTGCATATATATCTCCTTACTTTAAATTTTTTTATTTATATATTTTTTCCAGATCATTTTACCCTACAGGTCATGTGTGTGTGTGTGTGTGTGTGTGTGTGTGTGTGTGTGTGTGTGTGTGCATGCACATGAATGCTCATTATAACTTCCAGTTTAGTGTTGTGATGGAATTTCTAAGATTTGTTTGTTTGAATTTCTATTGCTGTTTTTTGTTTTTGTTTTTTTAACCTTTTAGTGGTGCCATTCCTACTGTTTGTTTTATCCTCTTTCAATGTTAGTTTTTGTTTTATCATATTATATTAATTATGCCATATTTTATTATCCCTTAGAAGCCTATTTTTTTTCTAAAGACAGACAAAAAACATGGATCTAGATGGGGGAAGTTGGGGAGAAACGGGGAGTAGTCGTGAGAAGGAAAACATAATCAGGAAATGTTATGAGAATAGGGGTGCTGGGGGAGAGAGAAATAGGGAGCAGTAGAGTACATGAAACCTAAAGATAAATGTTGGGGTACACCAATCTCCTACAGGAATCAGTAGGTCTTAATGTTTAGAGGAAAAGGAAGATAGAATATAATATTCAGTCTCAGTTATTATTGAAGCAATGCTCAATTTATGCCCTTCTAGAAAATAAAAACAGATAGAATCCTTGAATTCAGAAAAAAACAATTGACTTCTAAGAGTATCAGAGAAGGTGACAGACAGCAAGTATAGATTTGTATATTTGCATCATTTATCTGCATTTTCTACAAATAAATGAATGAAATGATAAAAAATATCTAAATGAGCATATCAATAATATCTACCCAAATACACATATATCAGTTCATTCTTTCTTGTTTCTTTCCTCTCTTATCATACTTAGTTATAAGTATTATGTATTATGTTAAAATTTCACATTTGCATTAAAACAGTGGATAGACAATACCTAAATATGACTACTTATGGTGCTGATGATATTGGATGAATGAGTGTCCTGCCCTAAACAGGATGCTTTTACCAACAACCTTCAGGCTTCATCACAAAATAGGGAGTAAAATGGATATAAGATGAAGAAGACAGAGAGAAGGACAAAAAAAAATTTATTTGCTAGACTTTCTACATTCGTTTCAAACATGAACTCAAAGCAGCTGGGTTTGTCTATGTTGGGATGTAAATAGTTAGTCATAGATGTAATAGGAGCCCATGGAGTCCTTCCCTTCCCTGCTCAAATATTGACTACTGATGGTTCCTAGGAGAATGGGTGGTCATTGCCTTCAGGGGTCCACTCATTAGTACACCACCCAAGAAACACTGAATAGTAGTTATAGACCCATAGTCACAGATGAACTTGGCTAAATTCAGTATGTCACAAAACAAAACAAAATTCATGAATATTAACCCTGAATATATGAAGGAGTCTAAGGGTAATACAAAAGATGGGGTGAGTTATCAGGATGCATTGATCAAAGATAAATTTAATTGATTAAAAAATGCCATATTTTAAAATAGATAATGGAGAACATATGCCAGCTTAAACTGAATTTGTTATTATACTATACATGTAGATTATGTTACTCATTGCTGGAAAATATTCTCTAAAATCTTAGAAGCACTAATTGAATTACAAATTCACTTGCTACTTGTGTGCCATACCTTATTCATTATGCCAGTTTCCACTGATTAGATAATTACTTTTTAATCATAAAATGTAAGGAAAAATTACCAAGCATATATGTTGTATTTTCCTTCCTATTTATGATTCTATCATATTAAAAATGTAAATGAAACATATTAAAACAAGGGTGTATATGTAATTATGAGCCTGTTTCACTGCATTAGTGAGCTAATAGTATAAATGTCTTCTCAGCATTGATCATGTTCCTGTATTCCAAATTCATTTGAATCATTATAAGCCTAATAAGTACAAAGTTATCATAAAAAAAATACATTATTCCTTTCCTCAAAAGGAGTATAATCTAGTAGTAGATCAGACAGTGATATTAATTTGAAGAAATATGTAGTGACTTCTTTTGAAATGAAACTATCTCTTGGAGGGGTGAGGAAACTTGTAAGACTAAAAAACATTTATAAATATTTTACAAATATTGAAACTGAGGAGACTCATTTGGACCAGAGTTATAACAGCAAGAATTGCTGTATTGAGGAGCTTCTCCATCCATCCGAATTGGCTATACAGTCAACCTCAATACCAGAGAGGATTTTTCAATGATGCAGTTGCCTTTCAGTTACCTATAAACCTGTCAGCCAACTCACACCTATGCTCTGTAAGCCCAATAAACTCAATACCTCATCAAGTTGGACTTTGGTGGAATTTGTACAGTGATCTGTCATGATGCCCTTTTGCTCACTTTTTTTTTTTTTTTTTTTAAGGAAAACATTAAGACTGAGCACAACCTGTGGCAAGATGGGACCAAAGGTGACCTTGGGAGGTGCAATTGCAAGGTTCTGGCAATGGATTAAGTGTGGAGCATTCACAAGGATGATATCCACACAGAACTTCTCCTCTAAGTTGTGTGTGGTGCATGACTTCTTGTTATGATAGTGATCCTATGGGACTTGATTTGGGTATTAAGACATGCGGGAGTAGGCTGAGAATAGACTCCTAGGTTGACCATATGCTATGGAAGCATGCATTTTCTTGCTGAGAGGTTTCTTTTACAACTGAGGGACTAGAGAGTGCATTGGAGTCCTGGGAGTAGCATAATAAGATTAAATTGGTGGTAAGTTGAAAGTTGTGTCTTGCTGCTGCTATGCCTAATAGCATGGGCAAACTTGGCCGAGATAGCCAAAGGGATTTGCTCATGTAAAAGAGGAATTAAAACAGAAAAGGAATATGCCTTCTAGCATCTTCCACATTGGCTTCTGGTTTATTGGGTAAACAGGATAAAAAGAAATGATGACGTAAATGTACTAGCTGGCTGCTTTATTAGATTGTGCCAGAATGGTGAAAAGGGAAAAGTATAAGTTACACTTGTGTTAATTAGTTCCTCCTAGGAGCCAAAAATCTTGGAACCCATGGGAAGAGTTAATTTAGAACTTCAATACAAGGGAAGGAAAATGCCATGGCTTAGCATGAAGATGGGTATTGTGGCATTTACAAGTAGCCCAGCCAAATAAGTCATGCTAGTCAAGGAACATACTGTCCCAGAAGTATCTGATTTGAGAATCATTTTAGGGAAATACTGAAATAAATCCTCTGACTTGGGTTGTCAAGCTGTAGGATATGAGGGCAGAATAGTATCAGTTTGAAAGTTATTGAAACATAGAAATATAAAAATGTCACTACTATCTCTTCTTGAGAAAGACAAAGGCTGCATAACCCAAGGCAATGTGAGGTGAATAAGTCTTCTGATGGACTGGCTCACAGGAACAATTAAAGACACTTGGCATCTCTAGGTGAGACCCACCTGTATATCAGCAACTGAAACAAATGAAAGAAGCAGAGTCATTGCTGACAGAATTAACACAAGAGATGCTATGTGGGATGCCAAGTTTTCAAGACAGTTACAAGATCTATTGATCCAGCAGAAACCATAAGATGGATAAGGGGCATTTGTGTGTGTGCTGAGTCCAGTGTGGTTTTTACCTTCATGATGTAAGAGAGGTCTTGGCAGATCTCTTGACTTAGACTGACATGTCAATCAGACTCTTAAATAAAAGCAAACAGAAGAGAAAGCCAGGCAAAGCAGCCTATCCATGTCACCCAAATGTCACAAGAAGTGTGTCAAATAGAGTTTATTAACAAAAATCTGATGGAAAAACGAAACCTTTATCCATAGCCTTTGAAAAGCTCAAGACCTGATCACAAGTCCACCAAAGAGAGAAGAGGGCAGAATACAGTGAGATACAGGTGATCCTTACTGTGTTACTTGGTCTGCAGAATGGGAGTCTAGGGTGCTAAGTATCCCAGACTCTATCTTTTGGAATGGCTGCAGTTGCCTGGGAATACATATATATCTACTAGAGGACTGACATTGACCTGTACAATTACTGATTGCCCACCAATGTGTGAAAGAATTGGGCTTTAGTGAATACTGACCCAATTAAAGTAAATTTAATAAAGTTAGTTTGTAGAGGGGAAAAAAAACCTTAATTTATAGAACCCTACAAAATTGTAAGGAGAATGGACAGGAGCAGATGAATACGAAGATCAAATAGTACCAGCGAAGAGAACTGCATTTGTCCCAGGGCAGACAATAATATGCTCCATTAATGCACCAGGTTCATACTTCCATTGCAGGAGAAGAGTCTAAGGGTGGAAATGATGCTGAGACACTCCCACTGCCACCATCACCCGTGGAGAGTTTTGTCTGAGTAGAAAATGTAAAGGCAGCCACATATGGCTAATTAAGATGGAATTTGCAATGATACATTGTAGAGGGATTTTACTTTAGCAACATGCCTTCTCTGTCAAGGAATTGGCATCGGAAATGCCTCTGGCTGGAATATAGACACACTCTAAGTACACACCTTTAATCCCAAACAATGAAGGTAAAGTTAGTTTGTAGAGGGGAAAAAACATTTTGAAAGTGACATCTAATTAAAGCACAGACAAAGTGGGGAATCAGAGAAAGGTTTCACAGAATGAATCAGAGACTGCATATACCCAGTTCTGACAAGGACAGACAGGAAAAAGCGGTAACTTAAGGGAACTTCTGAGAGGGAGCGGGGGGGTGGGGGGTGGGGGGTGGGGAGAGATACAGACATGTTGCAGGTGAGGACAGAATGAGGCAGAGAATGTGAAGGAGACAGAAGATTAGAACAGATTGGCAGAGTTAGTTTGAGGCTAAGCAGAAAAATTCAGTGGAAAGCTGAGAGAGGCCAGATTGGATCAGTCAGCTTGGAGAGAAAGGAGTTTTGAGCCAGCACAGCTGAGTTTAACCAGTCAGACAGAGTTCAGAAAGAACTAAAAAGGGTGAGCTAATCCAGCAGTAAGCCTCCAATACAATGTTACATCTGGTGAATAAAAGATACTTTTACAATACATACTATAAGTGGGGGCCATAGACAGCAAACATGACAGACTGCCTGGGGATCTGTCTTAAAGTCAAAGAAATCATTAAGGAGTGAGAAAGAATAGAAATTATTTACTGAGTCCAAGATCTTTAAGCAACACACTCTCCTCTGTAAATATGCCAGATAACTTCTGGAGAATGGCAGTCTTATAGAAAACTAATGGTGATTTTCAAACTCTATATTATTGTACCCAACATTGTACAACTAATACAAATGAAGGGAGTCTTTCTTTTGGCCCTTGTTCATGGATCTTACAATGCTCTCCTAGTTCCTCAGATTTGCATTTGTTTGGAATAAATAGCAGGAAACTTAAAAGTTCCTTGCCAAGATTATCTTCAGAGTCTTCTTTTTCTTTTTTTTGTTTTTCTTTTAAGGTTTATTAAATATTCAGCCTTAGTCCTCTAACGTGTCTAGAGAAGACAGGAAATAGTTAATTCTTAAGTAGAGAGTTAGGGAACGAATTTCTAGATTGGATCAGCAGAATGCTTCAGCTCTATCTAAGATGGGTTACCCAAGAACCCAAAAGAAAGCCCCTAATAGCTGAGTCGTCTTTCCTGTTTGGTTAGCTTGTGGGATAACTCACAGCATACAATCTCTTCCACTCTTTTTGGCCACACATAAACCACCCACCTGGTAGGTTTGGCTAAGATAATTCCCTTTCTCTGCTTCTCTGCTGTTGGCCACTGATAACAAGTTTGGTGCATTATGTTGCATATCTGTAATACCGGGGCTCAGAGAGCTAAGGCAGGGTTATGTCTTCTCCATCAGACTTGATAATCACATGGGTTTATTATTTCTTTTATTATATAAATTAACTGTATTACTATTTCTCCCTTCTTTTCAGATTTATTATTTGGGATTTATTAACGTGGTTTGTTATTTTTATATGTAATTGATTTACCACACGATTTTTGTCCCATATTGTAAAACATTGTCATAATTACATATATTTGATTTTAAATTATTATAAAGTTTAATTTAATAATTGAAATCAATTTTTATAACTTAACATAACAATTTAATCCTATTTTTCATAAGATGATTTAGTTGTCATCTATACACTATGGTATGGGATTTTAATTTATTAAATTTAAAATGCTTTCTACTTTCATGCAATCTATTTTCCTATGACCCATTTTTAAAATGTGTATGTTGTCAAATTTCTAAATATTTTAGAACTTTCTCCATAATTTCTTTTAACATTTTTCAATATAATTCTGCTCTAGCAAGATAAGACTTTTTTAATCAGAATTTTAGGTCTTAGACTTAGAGCGTTGCTTAAATTGTAGTTGATTTCTGTTGAGAGAGAGAGAGAGAGAGAGAGAGAGAGAGAGAGAGAGAGAGAGAGAGAGAGAGAGAGAGAGAGAGAGAGAGAAATTTTGTTTCAGTTGTCTGTATATACATTCCAGCTTTTCCAGCACAACTTCACAGAGGTAGCTCCATCTCTAAGGAATGTTGTTGCTGCCTTGCTGAAAATCACTCAGCTATAGTATGCCAGTATGCCTCTATAGTGTAGGACTTTCAAGTTTCAGTTCTCATTTTTATTGGTGAGGGTATCTAATTTTCAGTTTTAGCACAATCCTATCCAGATTAAAATCTATGCTACCCAGATGACATTAACATCTAGAATGATACTAGATAGGACTTCTAGAATATATCAGACAGGACAAATCATTCTCCCGTCATTTTTAACTGCTTTGAGTGTGACGCCCAGCTCAAACTTGAATATCTTTCTTGGATAGCCTGAGACCTGATGGGTTAGGGAATTCAGAAACAGAAGGTTTGTTGAAGGGACCCTGATATAGCTGTCTCTTGTGAGGCTATGGAAGTGCCTGGCTAACACAGAAGTGGATGCTCACAGTCAGCTATTGGATGGAACACAGGGCTCCCAATGGAGGAGCTAGAGAAAGTACCCAAGGAGCTGAAGGGGGCTGCAACCCTATAGGTGGAACAACAATATGAACTAACCAGTACCCCCAGAGCTCATGTCTCTAGCTGCATATGTAGCAGAAGATGGCCTATTTGACCATCATTGGGAAGAGAGGCCCCTTGGTATTCCAAACTTTATATGCCCCAATACAGGGGAATGCCAGGGCCAAGAAGTGGGAGTGGGTGGGTAGGGGAACAGGGGCGGGGGGGGGAGGATATAGGCAACTTTCAGGATAGCATTTGAAATTTAAATAAAGAAAATATCAAATTAAAAAAAAGAAACAGATATGTTGACAACTTGATATTTTGGAAGCTGTATCATATCTCTAGTCTTTTGTATTGGAAACATATGTGGTACTCATTTTATGGGGTAATCATTATTATGATATAATAAGATAGTTTTGATATTATTGTCTCTATATATGGACTAAAAAGATCAATTTACTAGTTTATGCAGATGCTCCTTTACTTACAACATGATAACACCTTAGGAAACAAGTTTTAAATTGAAAATACTACATTTTTAAGAAGTATTTGGTATACCTATTCTAGCAAATGTCACCATTTAAGCTGCTTGTGGACGTTGTACATCGTGGTGCGGAGCCTAGTGCGCACCACGATGTACAACGTCCACAAGCAGAGCCAAGGAAGAATAAAAATTGAAAATCCAATGTCATGATTCTTCCTGAAGTGCATTGATTTCTGTATTAGTTTCTTATCTATCTCTGATATTAATAAAAACAAGGGAGATGTATATTTTAGCATAGAGTTTCAGAGAGGAATAGCATCCATTAATGTCATAAAAGACTTATCAACGGGCTGGTGAGATGGCTCAGTGGGTAAGAGCACCCGACTGCTCTTCCAAAGGTCCGGAGTTCAAATCCCAGCAACCACATGGTGGCTCATAACCATCTGTAACCATATCTGACGCCCTCTTCTGGAGTGTCTGAAGACAGCTACAGTGTACTTACATATAATAAATAAATAAATCTCTTTAAAAAAAAAAAAAGACTTATCAACAATGGAAGAGAAGATGGCAGAATTGGAAACTGGCAGTTCCCATTACCACATTTACATGGAAACAGAAAAACAGGGGCCAGGCTACTGAACCTTAAAACACACTCCTGTGGATGAACTTCCTCCAGCAAGGGTCCTACCCTTACAGATACCAGAACATCCCCAAACAGCACCACCAACTGGGGACAAAGTGTTTGTGCTAAAACCACAATACTTTTTGTAGCCAAAAAGTCATGAGTTGTTCTACTGTTATAGTTGAATATTGTTAATATGCTGTTATACAAAAATCAAAGTAGATAAAGAATAATTTAAACTCCTTTGTAGTTTTGTAGTTAAAACCTTTTCAAAAGTAACTTGTTATTTCACATATAAGATGCAGGAATAGTGTGGGGATTTCATACACCATGATTATAGTAACTTATATGTCATTCTATGTATAAATGGAATTGTTTGTTTTAAGGTTTATGCAGGAAAGCAAGAAATTCATTTATTCTTACAAAAACATTATCAGCAACTTAAAGGTTTGTCTTTGCAAGTATATATAGCAATTAAATGACAATTTCAGATATGTAAAACATATTTGAAATCTTGGGACAAAGCCTGGTTTTCTTTGGTTCATAAAGTTGCCCATACACATTCTACTGTTCTGTTAATTTTCTACACAGTTCAATCACAAGATCAAGTCATTCTAGTGGGTGAATGTGTGAGTGCATGAGCCTTCCTTTGGACACCCTGAGGAGTTTTAAACCTTTATAGGATCTTTTCTGAGGTGATATGGATTAAATCGTCCTGCCAATAATATAGGTACATTATCTGTGATACTATAGTCTTATAGGGCCCATAGGAGGTATGTGAATGTCACAAATAAGTTATGTTTTGGATTTGACTAAGCACCCAGAGATCTTTCTTCTTTTACTGGTCCTTGTAGTAGATAAAGTTACCCTTCACATTAAGGGGTATCTTGAGTGTGCTAAAACACAGAAACTTCAGTCACAGTACTGAAAACAACACGATATTTATTTTTAATAACCTATGCACAACTTGTTATAGATGTTTTATTGTGGGTGTTGCATCCATAATATGTAATTCTAGAATCCCTCTGATTAAGGACTTTATTGGAAAGCCGAGTAATAACATTCAACCTGTATAATTTGCTGGCTTAAAGTAAGTCCTCAGGCAAGCTGGTTTTGTCTTCTGTCCATACTTTTAATTCAAACTCAAGGTAAAATTGGACATTTGTTGGCTAATCTCTCAAAATAAGGTATCCAGTATACTTTCTTTCTCTATCCCTTCCAGTTGATTCTTCACCGTTTTTCTTTACTGTTTTACTGATGAAAAACAGAATTATTAATTTCTATGATTTGATTAATAAAAGACACATTTTTCCTAAACAAGAGATAAAATACAGTTAGTTAATATGGAAAGTGTAAGTGTTAATTATCCTGAGGTAGAATTGCTCTTACCTTCTTTCTACTGTAGAGGCAGATATTTATCTTTAAGTACCCCAGAGCAACGAATCTATGAGGAAGACAGTTACCTTTGGAACCATATTTATCATGTAAATAGCTCAGAAAAGGATACTGCCAGTTACATCTTTAAAATACAAAAATGCATGCATTTCACTATTTTGTAAATGCCAGAGAGATGCTGCATCCGTGAGAGTTAACGGTGCAGCACTTTTGTGTGCAGTAGCATGAATCATTAATCATGAGACAGGCCATATTCTTGTACTGCTTCTGCTTTCATTACGTGGCCTAATTAAACAGTTCTCTGAACTGGAATCTCAGATTCCTCTGTTACAGATTATCATTAATTATGGTGAAAGTGCTCAGAGATGTTGGACTCAATTATATTCTACTCAACTCTGGCAGCGTGTGATTCATTGCACAGCCTGCTCTGCAGATGTACTCTTTTCTTATCTCGCACTCCCACTTTTGTAAATTGGGCTCTGGCAGCCACAAACTAAGAGTTATGGGCTGCGTTTTCATTAAAAACATGTTGGAGAAGCACAGACCAATTAAGGCTTCTGTATTTTATAAGGAGTGATGAGATGAACAGTGGATTCTGGGAGAATTAGCTCAGTGAAGAAGCAATCTCAATTTCATTGTACACCTGAATTTGATTCCGATGTCCATTGCTTCTTTGGGGCATCATTCCCTTGAGTCTCTGAGTTGAAACTTTTAAAATTTAAAGTAGATCAATTTATTATTAGTCAATAGGAAAATAATAAAAATGTTTGTTCGATGCCTGGGTGAGCTACTGGGAAACATTGCCAGTGACATATGCCAAGTACATTACAGTTCAAAAGACACCAGTTTCATCAATTTTGACAGTAATTTTCCATGCTAGGCAATAAAATGGGTCATACAGTCCTGAGTCTAATACAGACTGGGCTAATGTGCTCTTATAGACAAAGGCAGAACGTCAGGATTTTCAGGCTCTTGGTGGTCTTTGAGGTGTGTGCTTGGGAGAAGGGAATGGTATGATTTGGCATATGGCATATGGAATGAAATTCCCAAAATACTTATATTAAAACACATTTATTTAAAGTTTCTTCTGTTTTGATTTCTTCTTCCTTCTTTCCTTCCTTATACTCTCTCTCTCTCTCTCTCTCTCTCTCTCTCTCTCTCTCTCTCTCTCTCTCTCTCTCTCTCTCTCTC
>NC_034592.1:42447854-42511017 GCF_900095145.1 Mus pahari | reverse complement strand
CCTTCCTTCCTTCCTTCCTTCCTTCCTTCCTTCCTTCCTTCCTTCCTTCCTTCCTTTCTTCCTTCCTTCAATAAATGACAACACTATTATAAAATTTGGGGCAACTTAAAATATATTTTACTAAATAAGTAGAAAATTTTTCATAATAAATTATTTTTCTGGTTTCTTTATTGGATATAAAATCATATTAAAATCTACAAACTAAAAGTCTATGTTGCTATAGCATTCCCAGAGAAGAAAACTAGTTTACCAAATTCAAATACAAATAAACACAATAAAGGTTGAACTGAACTTCTGTTTAAGGATTGCCCATTAGGTATGTACATGATCTTTGATATGGCATGAATTATAATTTGAGATTTTAGAGAAACTGAACTCCTGTTTTAGATATACGAAGTTTGATATAAATAGAAGGTTAGCTGTTGTTTCTTTTTGTGTTGTGAGTATTAAAATATAAAGGAAATTATCTGAGGTAGAACAGCTGTTATTAGAGTAAAGATCCCTTTTCGTACAATTTATTTTGGAAATTATTTTTAAAATAAAAAGTTATCATGGTTTATATATAAAAATTTAAGTTAATATTGGAATGAATATTTTGAACAACTTACTGTCTGTATTTTAATAACACGTTGAAATCATGCTACTCAATAACAAGATTTTTTAACAAATTTCATAGCAGGATATAATTTTATTATTTTATTTACAGGAACAGGAAAAACAATAAAGTCTAGTGTTAAAATCCACCGGCTTATATAAATAACCAAAGCCTTCCACCTGAAAATCTGCTTGTAACTAACATATCAGAAAAATGAATAGATTTGATTTGTCCAGGTTAAATGGGAGGTAGAAATTACTCTCCTCTTTAATATACTTTAAAAATGCAGTGTAAAACCAGCAAAATTACATGTATCTCTTTGTTTCTCACTTGAGGGTTTAAGAAATGTGTGATTTATCACAAAGCTGCTCTTGGGGTCATATGGACACGGAGTTCTCCTTTGAGTCATCTCAGCAAGCCACACATTCCTTTAATCCCATGTTTTCTTTTACAAGTATCAACTATACTTGTTTGATAATAAAGCTGCCCTCAGTTGCATCTTAAATATATTTCCTATATTTTGTTTTGGCTACATTCCCTCATAGAAGCAGCTGCAACAATGTAGGAAAGGATATCTTCCTTTATTTTATAACTTCTGTTAAGTTTCTATTTTATTCTTTCTAAATACCTTTAATTTTACTGAGTGTGTATCCACTTTTCTTGAATACAGGTCAAAAAGATAAGAGATTTAAAACACAGTGGGAGAATAAAAGTTCTAGGTGTAAGCCTTTGGCTTAACAGTCTGTAGGTTTTCATATCCTGCAGTAGTTTTGGGTTTTAATATATATGAAAATCAGTGGTCTTGTATCTATGCATATGTGTCGTCTATAATATAATTTTGACAGATGGAGAGCTGGATAAATCTAGTCCCTGACTAGAGAAAAACCTTGGCTTGACTTGCACTCTACCAAAACTTGTTTAAAAAGGCATTCACGTGTATTTATTTTTTAAATAAAGATTCATATTTTTTTTGGCCTGCCCTTCTCTCTCATTGAGATGCTGGCTTCCTATACTTGCCTGTCCCACATACACATTCTACCTGAGCTGTTGTGTGTGTGTTTAAAAAACAGGATTATTCCATGCATAATGCTGATGACTATACCATTCTACATCTCCTCCTTATTAAAAATAAATATGTTACCTTGCCCCTGTTTGCACCATCTAAAATTCTGACAATATCTTACTTTAAAAAAAACAAAACAAAACAAAAAAAAAACAGAGAGACGTAGAAACTAGGAAGCCATTTCTTCCATGAGCAGCTCCAGACAGACTGCTCATTGAAAATGTAATACACTGCACCGTGTCACAGGTCAGCTGGCAAATGGCAATCTGAATTTTAAAAGGAATATGAATAAAATTCTGTTTTATTTTGAAAATGAACTTTCTGCCCTCCATCATGAATCCAATATATGTCTTAATCTTCTGTGCTCTTGAAGCCTGCGGCTCCTGGCTGAGTCCTTTGACTCCTGATCCTAATAAGGAAATAGGTTGTTTTCACATCCTCGTCTCATTTTTAGAAGGGCTGAAACAAACAGTCCCCGATTTCAAATGTAATTGACAAAGCATAAAAACATGTATGTTATGTAATTTTAGGTTTACAACCATGCTCAGCACTGGGATGTTTTATTTTTAAATTTGATTAAGATGTTATACCTTTAGAAATGTGCTGTCAAGATTTGAAATCAAAATCTCCAAGTATAGGGTGCCTGTTTACCTTGGAACTGCACACGCGAGGCTGATAACGGATAGACTGGATAATGGTACACTTCAATCGGGAACACTTTCATTTAACCTGGACATTTTTATGGCTGCACAGAGGGAATGTATAGACAGAGTTTTAAAAATACATTTATGACTGTTTTTTCTGTTAAAACTCAGATGGGCATCTACCATGTCTGTGTCTGTGTTTGCTATTTTTCCTGACAAGAAGTAATTCATTATGTTCACTTTTTTTCTAGACTTATTGTTTCTACATTCATTTAAATTCATGACTTCTAATTAGAAAATATAATGCATGCATTTTCAGGAAAATAAGATTTTGATTTCTTTTTTTTTTTTAAAGTTTGGTTGTCCCTTTACATTCAAATCTCCTAGGATTGGTGTCATGCTATGGAGACATCACTTGAATCCATTCTTAAGAGATAATTCTATAGGGATTACTTTAAACAAGGGAGACATAGTAGAATAGAAAATGTTAAAACAAAGGTAATTAGGAATGCCCACCATGAATGTACCTTATAATCCTGTGTGTACAACACTACAACCTAAGTGCTCATGCTCAGAGACTAGAACTGTCCACAGCCTTCAGTGTGCATGCGCACTCTGTGTGGGACAGACTTGATCTCATACCCAAGTGATGAGCTGTTGTAACACATATACTTCTTAAATCTGAGAGAAACCCATTATTGCTTTACATCATCAAGCTGTATTTTGAACAAATAAAATGATTAAAAAAAAAAAGAACAATAAAACAGTTTATTTCCTCCTAAAAAGATATGTTTCAATGTTATACTGTTTTTTAACCATCATAAGTTTGAACTAATTAGCTGTAGCAATTATTAAACTTTAGAAACATGGAAAACATTTTACGATCAACAATGTTATTCTATTTTTCTCATCTCCCAATAATACAGAGATTCAAAGGATATATGCACTAAAACAAACCTAACAATTACTCAGAGTTCAGGAAATAATTACTAGTTTTCAAAGTATTAAAATAAAACTAAGTATAAAAAGATGATTAAGACATAGTCTATCAACATTAAGATATTTTAGTTGAGATAAATAGACAAGTAATAAAATTGCTATCAATGAGTCAAGTCGGCTAGGTAGGGTAGGTGAAAGACAGATTAGACAGATTGAGAAAGACAAGAACCTGGCACACACTTTAATGAGGAGACTGTAATGCACTTTAGAAAAAGTGAAATCTAGTCTTAAAAGATGAGCTGAGCTGTTTTAGATTGCAGCACACTTAGAAGATCTTCCTGTAATGGAGTATATTTGATGCAAACATGAGAACTTTAGTTCTGTATAACAGAGAAGGGTACACTTATGTTGAATACTGAAAATATAAATTATTGAGTGCAAACTGTAGATAACTTCTTATCATCAACTCTACCACTTGTCTTTAAATTGTGGCCATGTTGCCTAGATGGCTTGATTTCCCATTTCAATAATAATGTGTTTCTTACATTAAGCCAATTTAGACAGAATGCTATCATTTCAGTGGCAGATTTGTATAAATCATCTTATAATAGTACACAGACATCTTGAATCCTATGTGGGCACATGGATTATACAACTACACTGTACAAGGATGATTAATATTTGTGGCTATAAGAATAAAAATCTTCTATCTCTTAATACATCTAGAGGCAGTAAAGAGATGCTGACATGAGATATCATGTTCACAAGCAAGCAGATTAAAATGGGAAATTATAAGAAACGAATACATGCCAGCAAATTAGTCTGCAAGCCATATAGGAAACCCAAAGCAAGGAACTATACTTGTGTCTCTGAGGACAAAACTGTGAAATCCCTCCTTCTAGCTGCAAAGGAAGCAAAAACTAAATGATAAGCTGGCATGTTGCATTCATAGTTAAATTATTTCATTAGAAAATAAGCAAGGCAGAATGTCAAGATTTCCATGTATGGGCCTAACTTCAAAGTGCTCAAGATATACTTTGAGAAGTATTTATCTAAACATTTATTTTTTGTTAAAAAGTTCTTAATTCTTCAAATTTCATACAATGTACTTTTCAAGATTTTTATGAATAAATAAAATGTAGTAGCATCACTTCCCCTTCCTTCTTCTCACTCCAACTTCTTCTTATCCTTCCTCCTACTCCTTTTCAAATTCATGGATTCTTATTATTTCATATATATATATATATATATATATATATATATATATATATATATATATATATAATTATTGACATAATTAGAAGGCCCAATCTCACAGAAGACTTCCTGGTCCTCTGGCTATTTTAATCTTTACACTCTGTCATCTTTACTCTTTTCTGAGCCTTAGGCAGGAATTGTGTTGCAGATTAATTCATTAGGGTTGGTACCCCCACAATCATTTGTTCCCTGCTTTTTAACTAGATGGCAGTTTCTGTAATGATCTTCTGTTGTAAAAGGACAAGGCTCTGATGGGGGAAAAAAGATCTACACTTACCTGTGGGTTTAAGGATGAGCATTTAGCATGCAGTTAGGAATTATTTGGTTTAGAAAATGTCTAAAGATGGTTCACCTGTAAGATTCCTAAAAGGAGATGGGGAGCAAAAGATCAAAACAACAAAACAAATAAACAAAGCACACTAAGTCCCATTATTTGTGCTGCCCATATACTCTTGGATATGTGGTCAACCACTGCAACATGGTTCATTTACTGAAGACCACATCTTTAAATTCTATGTAAATAAATTGTTTTCAACAAGGTATTTTCATGGAGATAATAATCTTTCCACAAAGTCCTGACCAGAAAGAAAGAGAAAGTAAAATTTATCTTCAGGTGTACAGTATATTTGTGTGTGTTATTTGCACATATGTATATGTATGCATATGTATGTATGTATGTACATATGTATAGACATGCAGATATGTATGTATGTATGTATGTATAGACATACAGATATATATATATATATATATATATATATATATATATATATATATATATATATATGTATGTATAACATGTATGTCTAGCTTCCAGTCACAAAAACCTGCAATACTAAAGAAAACAGACTAACAATAATGGGTAAATAATTTTGAGAACCACATGTCACAGCATGCATGGACTAGTGTGAGAAAACATAATCTACAATGCCAATTCTTGGATAAAGATTTGAATTTGGTTTTTTGTTTGTTTGTTTGTTTTGTTTTGTTTTGTTTTATTGTTGTTCCTTTGTTTTTTGTTTTTTTCTTTTTGAGATGGGGTTTCTCTGTGTAGCCCTGGCTGTCCTGGAACTCACTCTGTAGACCAGGCTGGCCTCAAACTCAGAAACCCTCCTGCCTCTGCCTCCCAAGTGCTGGTATTAAAGGCGTGCGCCACCACTGCCCAGCTAAGGGTTTGAATTTTATCAGAAGCTCTAACTACTGTTCTAGGAAGAAGGTGAGGCATAGTGTCCAATGACTTCAGTGGGTGAATTTTCTGTTTCCAGTGCACAGTGCATTAGTCAGTCTAAGTACCTACAATGGAGGATCAACCATGTTAGCTAGTATAAGCTATCAGCTAGTATAAAGGCTAATAGGCTCCCTCTGCTACAGATGGCCTCAGTAAATCCATGTCATCTGTACAGCCTACATTAAGCATGAAATTTTTTATGAAGTAAACAACCAGCCCTTACTTTCTGGAATGAATGCTATTGGAATAGAAAGAAGCAAGGGCATGCATCCAAAAAGGAGTAGACTACAGATAATAGTAACATTCAGGGATAAAATTATCTAATTAGTAACAAAGAGAACAATAAAAAGAATCAACAAAACCAAGAGTTGGTTCTTTGAGAAAACTATCAAGATAAATAAACTAAAGGGCATAGATATTGTATCAAAATTAACAAAATAAAAAATGAAAAGGGAGATATAACAACAGAAACAGAAAAAATTTAAAAAGTCACTAGAACTAAAAAAGCATATACTCAACAAGTCTAGAATATCTAGATTAAATGAATGATTTTTTTTTTAACAGATAGCAAGTACCAAAGACAAATCAAGATCGAGTAAACTGTCTAAACAGTCTCATAAGTCCAAAGGAAATAGATATACTTATTAAAAACCTCCCAACCACAAAAGCATAGGGCTAGATGATTTTAGTGCAGAATTCTATAAGACATTTAAGGTAGAGCTAATACCAATATTCCTCAAACTATTCAACAACATAGAAACAGAAGGGACACTACCTAATACATTCTAAGAAGCCACAATATACTCTGATACCTTAATCATGCAAGACCCCACGAAGAAAGAGAACTTCAGGTCAATTTACTTATGAATATTGATGCAAAAATACTCAGTAAATTCTTGTGAACCAAATTCAAGAATACATTAAAACTATCAATATGAAGAAGTAGGCTTCATTACATGGTTGCAGAGATTGTTCAATCAAAGAAAGTCTTGTCTGAAAGAATTACAGGGATGGAAATGGAGAGGAACATGAGGAAAGGTCAAGCGACAGGCCCAAAGTGGAATCCAGCCCAAGGGGAAGTCCTAAGGCCTGGCATATTACTGAGATTATGGAGCACTCACAAAAAGGGACTTATCTTGACTGACCTCCGAAAGACTCAACAAATAGCTGAAAGAGTCAGATATAGATATTTGCACCTAACCAATGGAGAGAAGAAGCTGACCCCTGTTGTTGAATTAGAGAAGGGTGAAAGAAGTTGAGGAGAAGAGCAATCCTGTAGGAGAGCCAGCAGTCCAATTAACCTGGCCCCCTGAGATCCCTCAAACACTGGACCACCAACCAGGCAGCATATACCAGCTATTATGAGGCCCTCAAGTTATATACAGTAGAGAACTTCAGGGTCTGTGTTCATTCAGAAATGATACACCTAACCCTCAAGAGAATGGAGGCTCCAGGGAGTTTAGAGGTCAGATGGGGAGACATGTGGTGACATCCACATGGAGACGGGTAGGAGGGGAGAAGTTACGGGATGTGGAACAGTGAGAGGGTAGTTCGGGGGGAATAAAATATGGAGTGTAAAAAGTTAATTAATTAAAAAAATCCTGCTTTCAAGTTTGGGTATGCTATACCTTCATTTTCATTAAATTCTAAAACTTTTTAATTTCTTTCTTTATTTCTTCCTTGACCAAGTTATCATTGAGTAGAGAGTTGTTCAGCTTCCATGTGTACATGGGCTTTCTGTTGTTTTTGTTGCTATTGAAGACTAAGCTTAATCTGTAGTGATTAGATAGGAGGCATGAGATTATTTCAATCTTCTTATATTTGTTGTCTGATTTGTGCCCAATTATATGGTTAGTTTTGGAGAAGGTACCATGAGGTGCTGAGAAGAAGGTATATTCTTTTGATTTAGGATGAAATGTTCTATAGATACCTGTTAAATCCATTTAGTCCATAACTTCTGTTCGTTTCACTCTCTCTCTGTTTAGTTTGTGTTCCCCTGATCTATCCATTGATGAGAGTAGGATGTTGAAGTCCTCCACAATTATTGTGTGTGGTACAGTGTGTGCTTTTAGCTTTAGTAAAGTTTCTTTTATGAATGTGGGTGCCCTTTCATTTGGAGCATAGATGTTGAGAAATTAGAATTCTTTTTATTTTATTTTTTTTATGTTGAGAATTGAACTGACATCCTTTGTTTTGGTGGTTTGTTTGTTATTTGTTATTATTATTATTATCATTATTATCATTATTATTATTTACATATTCACTTTATATTCCCTCACAGACCCACTCCGGTCACCTCCCTTCAAGAATTCTTCTTCGTAGATTTTTCCTTTGATGAATATAAAGTGTCCTTCCTTATCTTTTTTGATGACTTTTGGTTGATAATCGATTGGGGAAAAAATACCCATGGAACAAGTTACAGAGACAAAGTTCAGAGCTGAGACTGAAGGAGGGACCATCCAGAGACTGCCCAACCTGGGGATCCATACCATAAACAACCACAAAACCCAGACACTATTGCACATACCAACAAGATTTTGCTGAAAGGACCCTGATATACCTGTCTTCTATGAGGCTATGCCAGTGCATGGCAAACACAGAAGTGGATGGATGCTCATAGTCATCTATTGGATGGAACACAGGGTCCCTAGTGAAGGAGCTAGAGAAAGTACCAAGGAGCTGAAGGGGTCTGCAGTCCTACAGGAGGAACAACAATATGAACTAACCAGTATCCCCAGAACTCGTTCTCCAGCTGCATAAGTAGAAGATGATGGCCTAGTCGACCATCATTGGGAGGACAAGCCCTTGGACTTGAGAAGATTCCATGTCCCAGTATAGGGGAACGCCAGGGCCAGGAAGTGGGAGTGCGTGGGTTGGGGAGCAAGGGGAGGGGGGAGGGTATAGGCAACTTTCAGGGAGGAAACTAGGAAAGGGGATAGGATTTGAAATGTAAATGAAGAAAATATCTAATAATAATTTTTTAAAAAAGGAAGAAGAAGAAGCTGGGCATAGTGGTGCACGCCTTTAATCCCAGCACTTCGGAGGCAGAGGCAGGCAGATTTCTGAGTTTGAGGCCAGCCTGGTCTACAGAGTGAGTTCCAGGACAACCAGGGCTACACAGAGAAACCCTGTCTTGAAAAACCAAAAATAAATAAATAAATAAATAAATAAATAAATAAATAAATAAATAAATAAATAAAATGGCTACTCCTGCTTGTTTCTTGGCACCATTTGCTTGGAAAATTGTCTTCCAGCCATCACTCTGAGGTATTGTTTGTCTTTGACACTGAGGTGTATTTCCTGTATGCAGCAAAATGCTGGGTCCTGTTTATGTATTCCATCTGTTAGTCTAGGTCTTTTTATTGGGGAATTGAATCCATTGATGTTGAGATATTAAAGAAAAGTGGTTGTTGCTTCCTGTTACTTCTGTTGTTAGAGGTGGAATTCCGTGTGTGTTGCTATCTTCTTTTGGGTTTGTTGAAAGAAGATTATACAAAAGGAATCTACAGATTGAATGCAATCCCCATCAAAATTCCAACTCAATTCTTCATAAAGTTAGAAAGAGAAATTCTCAAATTCATTTGGAATAACAAAAAACCCAGGAGAGGAAAAAGAACTTCTGAGGGTATCAACATCCCTGACCTCCAGCATGGTATTGGTACAGAGACAGATAGGTAGCTCTTGGACTAGAATTAAAGACTCAGAAATGAATCCACAAACCTACGGTCACTTCATCATTGACAAAGGAGCTAAAAACCATCCAGTATAAATGTGATCAAGTATTACAAAAAAGAAAGAAAAAGAAAAGAAAGACAGCATTTTCTTTTCTCTTTTATTTTGTTTTTGTTTTGTTTTGTTTTTGTTATATTTTTTTTCAACACAGGGTTTCTCTCTGTAGCCCTGGCTGTCCCGGAACTTACTGTGTATACCAGGCTGACCTCAAACTCAGAAATCTGCCTTCCTCTGCCTCGCAAGCACTGAGATTAAAGGCATGTGCCACCACTGCCCTGCACAAAAGACAGCATTTTCAACAAATGGTGCTGGTTCAACTGGAGGTTAGCATGCAGAAGATTGAAAATCTTGTACAAAGCTCAAGAATTGACAAATGGGACCTCATAAAATTACAAAGCTTCTGTAAGGCAAAGGACACTGTCGATAGGACAAAGCACCAACCAACAGATTGGGAAAAGATCTTTACCTACTCGATATCCAATAGAAGGCTAATATCCAATATACACAAAGAACTCAAAAAGTTAGATTCCAGAGAAACAAAAAACCCTATTAAAAATGGAGTAAAGAGGAATATAGAATGGCTGAGAAGTACCTAAAGAAATGTTCAACATCCTTAGTCCTCAGGGAAACACAAATCTAAACAACCCTGAGATTCCACCTCACACCAGTCAGAATGGCTAAGATCAAAAACTCAGGTGACAGCAGATGTTGGTGAGGATGTGGAGAAAGAGGAGGACTCCTCCATTGCTGGTGGGATTGCAAGCTGGTATAGCCACTCTGGAAATGGTTGGTGGTTCCTCAGAAAATTGGACATAATACTCCCTGAGGACCTAGCTATACCACTCCTGAGCATATATCCAGAAGATTCTCCAACATGTAGTAAGTACACATGGTTCACTATGTTCATAGCAGCCTTGTTTATAATAACCAGAAGCTGGAAAAAACCTCATATGTCCCTCAACAGAGGAATGGATACAGAAAATGTGGTATGTTTACACAATGGAGTACTTACTACTCAGCTATTAAAAATGATGAATTCATGAAATTCTTAGGCAAATGGATGGAACTAGAAAACATCATCCTGAATGAGGTAACCCAATAACAAAAGAACACACACGGTATGCATTCACTGATATGTGGATATTAGCCCAGAAGCTGGGAATACCCAAGATACAATTCACAGACCACATGAAGCTCAAGAAGAAGGAAGATCAAAGTATGGATATTCTTGTCCTTCCTAGAAAGGGGAACAAAATACCCATGGGAGGAGATACAAAGACAAAGTGTGGAGTAGAGACTGAGGAATGATCATCCAGAGTCTGTTCTACCAGGAGATCCATCCCACACACCAATCCCAGACACTATTGTGGATGCCAACAAGTGCTTGATGACAGGAGCCTGATATAGATTTCTCCTGAGAGGCTCTTACAGTGTGTGAAAAATCTAGAGGTAGATGCTCTCAGCCAACAATTGGACTGAGCTCAAGGTCCCCAGTGGAGGAACTAGAGAAAGGACCGAAGGAGCTGAAGGAGCTTGCAGCCCCATAGGAAGAACAACAATATGATCCAACCAGTACCTCCAGAGTTCCCAGGGACTAAACCAAGCAAAGTGTACACATGGAAGGACCCATAGCTCCAGTCACATATGTAGTAGAGGATGACCTTGTCAGACATCAAAAAGAGGAGAGGCCCTTGGTTCTGTCAGGGCTCAATGCTCCACTGTAGGGGAATGCCAGGACAGGGAAGCAGGAGTGGGTGGTTTGGTAAGCAGGGGAAGAGGGGGATGGGATATGGGGTTTACAGAGGGGAAAACCATGAAAGGGGATAACATTTGAAATGTAAATAAAGAAAATATCTAATAAAAAAAGAACGTACATGAACATAATACACTATATATAAAAAAAAAAACTCAAGGAATGATCATCTTAGTAGATGCTGAAAACATCCTTTAAAACTTCAACACCCCTTCATGTCAAAAGTTTTGGAGAGATCAGGAATTTGTGGTGCATGGGTAAACATAATGGAAACAATATATAGCAAACCCATGCCAACACTTAATTCAATTGAGAGAAACCAGAAGCAATCTCATTAAATTCTGGGACAAGATAAGGCTATCCACTCTCTCCCCATTTATTCAACTTGAATAAATAATAGTACTTGAAGTTCTAGTTAGAGCAATTAGACAACAAAAAGAGATTAAGCCAATACAAGTTAGGAAAGAAGAGGTGTATGTAGATGATATGATAGAATATATAAGTGACCCCAAAATTCTACTAGATAAAAAGTACAGCTGAAAAATTACTTCAGTAAAATGGTAAGATAAAAAACTAGCTCAAACAAATCAGTAGCCTTCCTTCACACAAATGATAATCTAGCTGAGAAAGAAATAGGAAAACAACAACTTTCATAATAGCCACAAATAGTATAAAATAACTTGGTGTAAGTCTTACCAAACAAGTGAAAGACCTGTAAGATAAGAACTTCAAATCCCAGAAAAAAGAAATCAAAGACCTCAGAAGATGGAAAGGTCGCCCATGCTCATGGATTAGTAGAATTAACATAGTAGAACTGTCCAAAAATCACCAAAAGTGATCCACAGATTCAATTAAATTCCCATCAAAATTTCAACACTATTCTTCATAGACATGGAAAGAGGTATTCTCAACTTCATGGAAAAAACGAAAGACCCAGGATAACCAAAATCATCCTCAACTCAATAAAAAGAACTTCTGGGAGAAACACCATGTCTGACCTCAAGCTGTACTGCAAATCAATATTCATAAAGACCTCATGTTATTGGTACAGAGACAGCTAGGTAGATCAATGGAATAGAATTGAAGATGTATAAATAAACTCACACAGCTATAGACACTTGTTCTTTGACAAAGCCAAAAACATATAGTGGAAAAAGGAAAGCATTTTCAATATATGGCACTTGTCTAACTAGCAGTCTGCATGTAAAAGAATTAAAAAGGATACATATTTATCACCTTGCATATAGCTCATTCCAAGTGGATCTTGGACGTCAACGTAAAACCAGACACACTGAATCTAATAGAAGAAAAAATGGGGAAGAACCTCAAACTCATTGGCACATGTGGAAATTTCTTGAACAGAACACCAATTGCTCAGATCTAAAATCAACACTTGATAAATGGGATCTCATGAAACTGAAAAGCTTCTGTTTTGCAAAAGTCCCTATCAATAGGACAAATTTGCAACCTACAGATTGGGAAAAAAAATCTTCACTAAGCCTACATCTGATAAAAGGCTAATATCCAAAATATATAAAGAACTCAAGTATTTAACCTCCAAACACCCAAATAACCTAATTTTAAAAATGAGGTATAGAGCTAAACAAAGAATTTACAACAGAAGAACCTTGAATGGCTGGGAAGCACTTAAGGAATTGTTCAAAGTTCTTAATCACCAGGGACATGCAAATCAAACTGAAATTGAGATTCCACATTAAACTGATCAGAATGGGTAAGTGGCCATTCTGGCCAACACACTGGCCAACATTTGGATAAAAAGGAACACTCCATTAGGGATCCTGTGTTCCATCCAATAACTGACTGTGAGCATCCACTTCTGTGTTTGCTAGGCACTGGCATAGCATCACAAGAGAATGCAATATGGAGGGTATCGGGAACTTTGGGGATAGCATTTGAAATGTAAATATAGAAAATATCTAATGGAAAAAAAAAAAAGAAAAAAAAAAGGAAAACTCTTCCTTCAAAATTCCTGACCCACAGTTGTTCCTGTCTAAAAGAATTGCAGGGACAAAAATGGAGAAGAGACTGAAAGAAAGTCAGTCCACTGACCAGCCCTCCTTGAGAGCCTTCTCATGACACTATTACTGATGCAATGATGTGCTTTCAGTCAGGAGCCTAGCACAGCTGTCTTCTGAGAGACCCTACCAGCAGCTGACGCAGATGAAAGTAGATACTTCAAACTGTTGGACTGAAGTTGGGTATCCCTATAATTGAATTAGGGGAAAGATTGAAGAAGCTGAAAGGTAGGGTAACCCTATAGGAAGATCAATAGTCTCAACTAACCCTCACCCCTGGGAGATCCCATGCAGCATACACTGGCTGATCCAAGGCTCCTAGCACATAGAGAGCACAGGACTGTCTACTCTGGCTTCAATGGGATAAGGTGTGTCTAATTCTTGAGAGATTTGAGGCCCTAGGGAAGGAGGCTGCCTGGTGGGTAGGGGGACAGACTTTCAGAGACAAGGTGGAGGAGGAATAGGATGAGAAACTCTGGGAGGGGGCACTAGGATGGAGGACAATGGCTGGAATGTAAATAAAGAAAATATTTTTTAAAAAAAGAAAAATAAACAAATAAAAGAAAAATGAAGAGTTCCTGAGACTTTCTCCAAAATGTAACCGAATATTTGCCTTGAATATTCTCTTAAGGAACACTTGATTCATTCTTTTAGTTTGTATTATTTTTCTGTCCCTCCTCCAATGAAAAGACAAAGTCGGTTAAATTCACAGCATTTTTATTCACATTGTGCTATTGTAACGATCAAAGCAGTTTTCATCTAAGAACACAGAAAATTAACCCTTACACAATTCATGAAGAAGCACTTTTCTAAATAAAGTAAAATAAAGCCAGGCTTTATACTGCAGGCTATTGTCCCAGCCATAGGGAAACCAAGTCACAAAAATATCAAGTTTAAAGTCCAAAGTGAATTTGAGATCAACTTAGACGACTTTATGAGATAATTTCCTCTAATACTTATGTGCAAGTTTATTTATTGTGTTCATATATGGGAGTTACATGTAATATGGCTCATGTGTGGAGGTCAGAGGTCAAAAGTAAATATGTATAAGAATGGTAAATAATTTTCATATTAATAATTTGGAATAATAATCTACATTATAACAATACAGGTATTGTTGAGAGAGCATTTGGAAATAAAAGGAAGCAAAATAAGTGTTAAACAAATTTCAATTTTAATATAAATTTCATATATTAATATGTGTAAAGGAATTTTTCACATGCAAATAAAATTCAAATCAAAATTAAGAACAAAATGTTAATATCCTACTTAAAAAGAAAATATCAAAGTATTTAGATTTTGTAAAATTCAATTAAAACTCAACATCTCTTGCAGAGATGATAAATTTAGCAGGCAGACATCATCACCAATGTTGGCAAAGGTATGAAACTAATACATTTATGTTTGAAATGTTTAATTGAAGAGATATTTTAGAAATCTTCTTGACAAAATTTCTGCTCAGGTGCTGAAAGTAACTAGGAGAGTAAAAATGTCATGAGTCCTGGGTAGAATATGAAGAGACATAAGTACTTTCAAATACTACTTCTCTTTTGTATAAACTCAAATGCATGTACAATTAGTTCAGCAATTCAACTCAAATGTTTATCAAACAAAAGCAAAAATACATGTCATGTAAGATGTTAAAGAAGGGTATACTGTGAGAAACTTTTCAGTATCTAAAAGATTAAATTAAATAAAACAGTTATTTTAGAAGCAAAATTACAATCCAAGGAGACAGTAATCTCTACATAGTCTTACTCCAATGGAATACTTGAATTATTTTTTTTAACTTAATAAGCATTCCCAATAAAGAAATCCCAAGGCATGAATATTCTACTGATGAATTATAGCAAAAATTGAAGGATGTATGAAAGCAATTTTATAAGTTATCTTCTATAAATAGAAGCAAACAATTCTCATCTGATTTAGGTATGCTAGAATTGTCCTGAAAGGGAAGTCCAAAAAATAGTGCAAATATTAAAAATAATATTGTGATGGTCAGTATGGTCACATAGACCCACCTCAAAGATTACAGGCTGTTGCTGTTGCTCTTGATTATTCTCAAGAACATAATGCTAATATCCTATTCCTAAAGACAACACATACTTGAGTCAGAAGACATGGAGAAATCAAGCTGTTACAGATTTAGAGTATCATCCCTTCTCACTAGCTATCACACTGCTGGAAGATCTTATGTATACTGTTGAGAGTGAGAAGTCATCGTCTGTTTTATCCAGGTGTTAACCCTAAAAGACACAAGAAAAAATGATCAAGTAAGATATTTCCAATGGTTCAACAGTGGCATGAATTTTATAGCGTAACCAACCACTTTCAGATTTGATTTCAGACCATCCCCACTATATGTAACTCATAACTAACATCAATTTAGTCCTCCAATCCCACAAAACTTACCACTAGGTCAAAACTATAGGGAAGAAACTAACACCGTTATTTTTCTAAATGAACATAGTAATAAAGTGTAAATTGCACCCTGGCCCTTATAGGTTGGTGCATCTCACAACTATCATCAGAGAAGCTTCTTTTTATAGTTGATGGCTATTTCTTCAGAGACTTACAAATGAAGTGGACAGTTCTAAATGGCACATCTATAACAACCCTCATTTTCAAGACTTAGGGATCAACACAGAACGTACAGGAAAGATTATAAGAGCCATAGGTATTGAATATCTGCAGCCAAGAAGTATTTGCTGGGCATGACAAGGGTGTTGCACATAGAAAGCCACAGCAGCTTGTATCTGCTCAAGACTGTCAAAAGAATATCCAGCTGAAATTTCAGCATAGGTGAAGGAGGTTATGTAGTACTACCTTTAGCTGAACAATATTTTCATTGTGTAGCTACAGTTGGAGGGTGAAAGAGAAAGATCAGTATCAAGAGCACTTGGTGGTCTTACAGAGGACCTGGGTTAGGTTTTTAGAAGTCTCAATGAGTGACTTGCAAGTATCTGTAACTCCAGTTCCAGTTGATATGATACCTTCTTCTGAAATTTGAGGATGCCTGCATGCACATGATCCAGACACTGATAATCATCAGACACACACACACACACACACACACACACACATACACACACACACACATACACACACATACACACATACACACATATACACACACACATACACACACACACATAGACACACAACATGCACACACATACACACACACACACACGAATAAAAATAAATATTTTAAAAATAAAATTTATTGGAAATTTTGATAGTGGTTTCCCTGAGTCATTGAGCATGCAACCCTTTACTCGTATCACCGTTTCCACACTGCTATGTCTTCTAGAAAAGGAATGGAGCACACATCTCCCCTGCTACTTTCATCTGCTTCTAGTTCTTCAATCAATATCATATGGTATTAATTTTATAGAATTTTCACTTTGTTATTCATTCATCAATACCCTTGGTGTTCTGACACCTGAATCGTGTTTCCTTGATTTCATTTTTGAAAGTTGTTTTTATGTGTAAGGATGTTTATCATGCTTTAATATTGCTATTTTAGCATCTTTTCTTATTTATCATTTACATATTATTTTTCATATTATGTTTGTGATTCTAATAGACTTTTGGTGGAGTCATTCTAAGACAGTATTATCTACAAAAGGAAATAATTTAACTAAACTTTTTATGGCTTGGATGACTTCTTTTTTTCTCTTGAACAATAATTAGTCTTCACACAGAATTAAAGCAAAATAAGTATTTGACTCAACATTTTTTATTCTCAATCCTATATTCAAAGGAGTCTTTAAACAACATACATTTTGCTTATTCTCTATGTAAGTATGTCTAATCAGATTAATATTTTATATTACATTTGTAACTTTTTTTTACAAATTGCATTGTTATTTGGTAAACTTTAGCTTTAATGCTAAAGTTATATTGATATTTTTGTTCTTCCTTTTAAGCTTAATTATTTTAAAGATAGAAATTTTATTGTCTGATTTTAATATTTTTTGCTTAAATTTGTAGATGATAAACACTGCTATTATCTTACATTGATTGATTATATGGGTTTCTTAAATATTATTAATGAAGAAATGTTTTGTTTTTCCTTTTAATTGTGTTATGGATTCATAACTTTCTAAATATGATGAAGTTCACTGATAGGAACAAAAGGACAGACATAAGAGAGTTAGGACACACACACACACACACACACACCAGTGCACCAATGCTAATAACTGGGGGCCAACAATGCAAATATGTGAGCCTATGTGGTCATTCTTATTCAAACTACCACAGGAAAAAGATGGTGTAAATTTTTTTTCCCTAGGAGAAAGTACAAACCAATAAATCCACACCTAAAAGCAATAAACACAAGTAGGCAATAAAAGGCTTCTAATATTCTACTAAAGGATGATTACGTGCCAGATCTCTTCCTGATCCTCACATGATCCTCATGTTCCCATCCCTGCTTCTCCAAGTCTAGCCATAGAATGTAGTCTATTTCCCCTTTCCAGCAAGATTCATTTGTTCCTCCTAGTTACTTTCTCTGTAATGCTTGGTTACATTTACTTAATGGCTAATATTCATACATAAGCAAATACACTCCATATTTAATCTTTCTGGGTTGAGGTACCTCACTCAGGATGGTTTTCTAGTTCCTTCCCTTTGCCTGAAAATTCCAGGATGTCATTTTTAACAGCTCAGTAACAATCCACTATGTAAATGTGTCACATTTTATTCATCCATTCTTCTGTTGAAGGACATCAAGTTTGTTTGCAATTTCTGAATATTATGAATAAAGGAATAAAATACAAAGCTGAACAAGAAGCCTTGCGATAAGATGGAGCACCTTTTGGGTAGATGTCCAACAATGGTATAGCTGGGTCTTGAAGTAGATTGATTCCCAATTTTCCGTGGAACCACCATATTGATTCCCTTGGTGGCTTTAAAAGTTTGTATTTGTACCAGCAATGAAGATGTTTTCTTGCTCCACATCCTCTCCAGCATAAGCTGACAACTGAGTTATTCATCTTAGCCATTCTGACAAGTGTAAGATTGAATTTCAAATTAGTTTTGAAAATTCAAGGACATCATGAATTTTGCAGACAAATGGATGGAACTAGAAAATATTATCCTGAGTAAAGTAACCCAGAGCCAAAAGGACATGCATGATATGTACTTACTGATAAGTGAATATCAGCCAAAAAATACAGAGTACCCATGATACAACCCAAAGACACAAGATGTTTAGCAATCAGGAAGGCCCAAATGAGGGTGCTTCCATCCCACTTAGAAGAGGGAACAAAATAATCATGTAGAGGCAAGGAAGGACCTTAGTTGGACAGAGAATGTGAAGGGGGAAAGGGAGCAGGATCTTGTATGGGGGAAGGCAGGAGAGAAGCCCACATGTCCAGGAGAATGAATAGAATTATGCAGTTTCGGGGGCTTGGGGGTTTGGAGAACCTCTAGAAAGTCCCAGAGACCCCAGATGCAAGAGGATTCTGGGACTCAATGGGAGTGACCTTAGCCAAAATGTCCAACAGTGGGGAAATAGAATCTGAAGGGACCATCTCCAGTACATAGACAGGGCTCCCAGTGAAGGGATGGGGTCACCAACCTACATTCAAAATTTTTGACCCAGAATTGTTCCTGTCTAAAAGAAATGCAGGAACAAAAATGGAATAGAGGTTGAAAGAAAGGCCATTCAGTGACAGGTCCATGGAAATAACTCAGGTAGTTACCAAGACAATATGTTCCTTTCCACAAACTGAGAGCAAGACCTCATTGCTGAAGACAATACCCACAAAACTTACTGAACACAGGGAAGTTGAGGTGATCCTTACCTTTAGCCTTCATCCCTATGTTCTAGTGTATTTGGTATAGAAATGTACTCTGCAGGCTACTAAAAAAGACATATAGATACCAACCAAGACAGAAAAATTTTTATCTATAATGCTGTTCTGCCTAACAAATAACAAGAGCAATGGTGGTACGAACTTCTGGCAGTAACCAACCAAACAATGATTTAACTTATGGCACACTCTATGAGACATAACCCATATCAAACTACTTTGGTGACCAAGAACCAAGTACTGTTTTTTTTTTTTTTTTTAAGTATTGAAAAAATGACTGCTAATGATATTCTGCTATAAGTATGATCATCAGTGCCTTATAAAGCCACCATTAGAGACGCTGCCTTCTGAAGCAGATGGGAATCGATATCAATGCCAGACATTAAACATACATAGAGAAACACACAGAGACACACAAGGAAACACAGACACACAGAGAGAGACAGAGACAGAGAATGAGAGAGTGAGAGAGATAGCTTGAAACACATAGCTCTACATGACACATCTTTATCAAATCCCACCACTCAGAGCTCAGGGAACTCTGTGGAATAGGAAGCATTAAAAGTGTAAGAACCAGAGGGGATAGAAGACACCAGGAAAACAAGGTCCTATAAATCAACTGAGCAAAGCTCTTTATAATGCATACACACTGAAGGTGCATGGGGTCTACGCTAGATCCTCTACACATATCTTACAGTTTTCAGTTTACCATTTCTTTGGGAATCATGAATGTATGGATGAGTGAGTCTCTGTTTCTTATGTTATATTTTGTTATGATATCTTATAACCATGCTCTATTCTAATGAGAGTAGAAGGGGAAGGGGGAAGGAAGTGGGAAAAGTAGAGGGAGGGGAAACTGCAGTTAAGGCATATTGTATGAGAAATAATCTACTTTCAGTCAAAGGGATAATAAATATATTAGTATTCACTTTTTTAAAAAAGATGATTCTGAATTAACATAGAAGCACTTTTAAAATCAAAGCTAATACCTAGCTTAACATTTTAACATAAAAAAAATCAAAAATAGAAATGGAAAGCTTTCTATTTCTATTTATTCTAGTATGATTGAACGCTTTTGTGCAATGCCTAGCCAGTGAAAGTTATGGGTGGTATACAAGTTGAAGGGAAAATGAAAGCTAATATTGCTTGGAGATGAACTAATTAAAAAGAAAAATGCTACCATAAACTGAAATCCAAAGAAATGAGTGTTCAGTACATAGGTGCCTAGTCATGTAATATAAAGTAGTTTTCTTATATAAAATGTCAGGTTAAATATAATAAAAAAGAAAATCTATTGGTAAAAGTAGTCACATGATGATCATAATTTAGATCACCTCTAGTTGGGAAGGGGTTAAGTATTTTGGAAAACATGATAAATCTGTGTTCCTTTACTGAACAAACATAGAGAAGTTAAAATGCTCCTAGATAAAAAATGAGAGTGATAATGTTCTTTGATATTCTCCTTAAAGTAATTAATAGATTATCTTCCTCTTTATATATTTTAAATTAAAAGATTAATTACCGATTTAAATTCCATCAGCCATTTTACTTTGGGTGAGAACCTGCCAAAATGATCCTAGAGTTTATCTGAGAGAACTGTTCCTATATAACAACATCAAAGAAATTTTAGAAAATGATTGGTAAAGAACCTTGGTCTTGTTAGACATTATAATGACTTCTAATGAGAGACTTGTTTGCATAAGTTGAGTGTTTGTGTGTGTGTGCGTGTGTGTGTGTGTGTGTGTTTAAAAAAACAGCTATTAACAGATGTGCAGCTTAGTCTTCATGTGGGTTCCGAACAACTGGAGTAGTGGCTGCTTCTAGGGAGCCTGCCTTGACAGGCCTCAGTGGAAGAAGGAAACACCTAGCCCAGCACAGACTTGAGGTGCTAAGGTAGAGAGAAACCCGGAGGTTCCTCCACCTGCTCAGAAGGAAAGGGGAGAGAGGACCGAGGAAGTACTATAAGGGACTGACCAAATATTCTAAAAAATAGAATTATTTTAAATATGTAACTGGTGAAGAATATAAATTTTAAAACATATATATCAGCTGTTCCAGAAAGAAGATAAGAAATTATCAAGTACTCACATACTCAAAGCACTTGTGGATTTCTAGTGGGAAAAAATATTTTTCAGAATTAGTATGAGACCATTTAATGCAAATTTTTTCTTATATTTATCATCATACAGCTTCCTAATACATTGAATTTATTTACATACTAAGTGCATTCATTTTATATTAACTTTGTATATTTTATAGACTCTAGAAACATTTTAATAAATTAGGTTAATATTTTATATTCTTGAGATAATTTTAATTATTAAAGACATATATAACAAAATCATTTTTCTCTTTCAAATAATATTTGACAAAAGCTGAAATATTTGATATTTTCTTTAATTTCAGAGTCTCTACTATTATTTGCCATAAGGATGTATTGCTATTCACAGAAGATAATCAACAATACCTGAATGTACTCTGCTAGTAAGACGCTCACCATCAATGCTTGCAATCATAGAAGATTAAAAAGGCTGGAGAAACAATATCATGATAGAACACATAGCTAAGTAATTATAATTTCTTTTAAAACCAGTAACCTCATCTTTATTAGTGTTTCAAGTTCTAAACTAAACTAATTAAAAGTAGTCTTGCTTTCTAATTTGAATATTGCAATATACTAGATGATTGGATAGCAGGAAAACTCTACAACTGGATGGGATAGGTAGGTAGAGTCTAAGTGCAGGAGAAAACTAATTGCTTCCCTTAGACAGAAGAGCATCCCCAACAGGACTTTGCTTAAGAGTCTGGCCTTGAGGAAGCATATTTGATGTTGAAGCAAGGTCTCTTTGCTAGTTATTTTGTTGCATGTCCATCTGCTTTGCTGAGACTATGCCAGCTCACAGACTTGTCTGCTATTTTCAGGAAGGCATGTGCCAACGTAGCACATGGTTTAGACTGGCAGATTACATAAGGCTGTGAGTATCCACTATAATAAAGTTTAGTCTTTTGCCCAGTGTATTTGATCCATAAATTGCTCACTGCATGTTCTTTACTTCGAAAAAAATTCCCCAGGAGGTGGTGACATATCATTAGTTGACTTTATCATTAGGAAATCTTGAAAGAAGATAAAATGACTTCACCAGATCTGCAAGGGACACTTCAGTGGGATGTCCGGCTTTGTTTACCTGGAGTTACGGCATCTCCTCTGAGATTTCTTATCAATTGAAAAATAAGGAATGATGCAATTCAAAATGGTATGGACAGGGGTCAGCCTGGTGATAAGATACAGACATTTTTCAAAAGAATAGTCAGTTCTGAGAATGGCACACATTTGTTAAAGGCAGAAATCATTGTTGCAAATGCTAATATCAGCATTTAACCAGCAATTAAATTAATATCACATTTTCCTTCAAAATGGCTATGTAGTGATTTCTTCAGCCTCATACAATGGAACGTCCAAACCAATGATAATCAATGACTCTGTAAACAAGCTTTAGGTATATTATGTACGTCTAGGCAATTCTCCCTTAAACGTTTTGAACATGAATTCTTTGACAAAAGAAATCGGATATTGTTCCAACTTTTTAATGCTTTAAAATAATTTTTAAATATAGTGCTACATAAAAGTAAAGAAAAATATCAAACATTCATAGTTAAACTCTTACCACAGACTGTAAGCGCATAGAACAAAATTTCACTATAATTGTAATTAAAAATAAGATTTCCTTATATTTAAAATGAATAAGATCTACTTGATTAAGCTATAAGGTTTATGAAATAGTTAAATTAATTTTTTTAGGTATTTTATTAGTGTTTAATGAGCCCCTGAGATATATATCTATAAATGGCATGTGGTTGAAGCATTAGAGAAAATGCTCACCTATTACCAGTATCTGAGAAAAGGTAAGAGGCAAAAGAAATGAAGACAAATCTGTAAGATTAAAATACCTTAATGGCTTATGATAATAATAACTGCTTAGGTCTGAAAAAAAAAAAAAAAACAAGATTACATAGATAGAATGGCATTGATTGGTCATCTTTGTTACTTAACAAGTGTCTGAGCTAAACCAACCTATCAAGTAAACAGGGTCACTGCAGCTCAAAGTTCAAGAAGGTTTAGTTTATCACTGGCCTTGGTTTGAGTCTATGGCAACGCATCATAGCTGAAGCATGTGGTAGAGAAAAAAACGTGCACTTCATTATAACCAGGATGTGAAAATCCCTCTCAAGGACACAATTCCCTGTCCTAATGTCTCTCACGGGGTTTTCCCCCTTAAAGGTTCTTCTGTTTGCTAAAAGTTTCAGGAGCTGAGGACCAAACCTTTGTTTGACACACTGGTGTTTGAGAGGCACATCTTGAAATCATCACAGAAGTCGCATCCAGGAAAACAAGCATTCCATCAAGTTGTGAGCAATGACATATAAATCACAATAGAGTTCGAATGTAGCTTCATAATCAGCATGCCAGGCCAGGCCATAAAGTTTGGTTTGTGGACACCATACACAGAAATGGATGTTACAAAGCAACAGCAAGAGATTTGCTAAAGGTATCATGTTGCTCCTAGTCTAAATAATACACTATACTGGTTAATCCAAAAAGCTCAAGTGAAATATAATACATATTTTTTAAAAAAGAATCATGTGCGAACATCTGTTCAGCAACAGTTTGTATACTTTCAGAGACAGCAAGAAGATTAAATAATTGAACACTACTGATGATCTTTCGATTCAAAGTAAAATATGTAAACTAGAACTACCTAAAAATTGAAGGACATTTCTTAGAGAAATATTTTTGAAGAGCTTTATATTTAATGCAGAAAATAGAAGGCAATTTGTAGGTGGAGTGTAAGAGGTAATGAAATTGTATCCTAGGGAAGGAGGACAATCATAAGACACAGGGAACGCACTATCTGAGTAGGCCTTCAAGTAATCAATCACACATGGTTTTAAATAAGAACTTCTCTAGAAGTTAAGACCAATTGATTGATATTTTGTTCTAGACTTCATTAATGTTTAGATTCAAGAAGGCTGGTGAGTTGGAAACTTCTGATACTGAAAAGAATAATCAATAAATTTTTAGTAAGAATATATTTGTTTTTTATAAAGTGTAATTTTAGACTCTCATACTTTAAATCTCAATTTGACATAACAGCTTCCCGTTTCACCGCTATTATGGCTTTGATCTGCTTGCGTGCTAAAACTGATCACAGTCTAGTAACTGCCTGGGCAGTGGGAACAACGACAGAAACGTGCATCGGAGGTGGGTTCCTTGAAGATGGCAAGGGGAAGCTTGGATTTGCTCTAGGAGGCAAGAGGCCACTTGTAAACAGATTCAGGACGGGATGGTTTGGTCTGAACAACAAGAAACAGAGAAATGTTAAGCTCTCAAAAGCTTTCCAAAATAAAAGGGACATGGAGAATGCAAGATTTCATATGTCCTAACCCCGATATCTAACCTAGAAGCACACAAAAGAAAAGAGGCAGATAACGCTGGCATTTATCAGGAATGGAGCCGATACACCCTTAACCTGATGCCTTCATGGACAGACTACAAGGAAAAGGGCTTACTTGTTCTGGGAGGCGAGTTCAACATTGACACTAAGGGATAAGACCTGAACAAAGAAAGGCAGAAGCAAGTCTCAGGACATGACATGGAAGCCTAATGGGTTTGAGCAGCAATTCCCAGTCCCAAGGGTGAAGACGACTTTTACACTAAGCGCCAGCTAGTGACATGCTCTCCGCGTCCCTGTGTTGTCCAGCGGCCAGCCAGGAGGTATGGGGCACCCTTTTGCGTAGGGGCAGAAAATCACTTTGAGACAATTAAGAAATGGTTCTATTTTATAGACTTTGCCACATCAAATTTAAAAAAAGAAAAAGAAACAGTTTAGAAGGTATTAATTCTGTTATTGCTGTGAGCCTCATATAAGGGTGCCCACTTGAAAGTTCTATATCTAAATATTAACATAAAGATTTGTTTCTTAAACATCTCACTGATTTATAATTTCTACTCAAAGACTTATTTATTAGACTAGTTTGTATTCTTAGAAAGAAATGCTGCCTTAACTATTATTGTTACTAATTTTATTATTTAAGCTATTGTTCTTTACTGGGTTAACTAAATTTACATTGTTACAGCTATATGTTAGATTCTCCCCAGTGGGTATTGAATGTGAGCTTCTGAATCCGAAGGGTAGCTGCAGGAATCATACGAAAAGGAAGTCTGTGACCCTACCCTGTAATCACCAGCTTTGTGTGGACTCCTGATCACTATGTGCTGATCTGAGGAATGGAGGGGATGCACCTAAGTGTGGTGTTTAGAAACCTGCAACATAATAACAGCAGAGGAAGATCAACTGGGGTTAGCAGCCATAGTGCAATGTGTTGACACTGTTCCTATTTTAAGGAGAGAATACCATGCCTAGGTTTGAGAAGAACTTGTAGGGGGACAAGAGCACCTGAGAACATGCTTCATTAGGGTAGATATTGAGAAAATTTTGATATCCATCATTTTATCTTTTCTTTTATTGGATAGTTTCTCTATTTACATTTCAAATGTTATCCCCTTTCCTGGTCCCCCTCCCCCAGAACACCCCTATCCTATCCCCCCCAGCTTCTATGAGGGTGCACCATTACCCACCCAACCCCCATTCCTGCCTCCTCCTGGCATTGGGCATTGTGGGGCATTGAGCCTTCACAGGACCAAGGGTCTCTCCTCCCATTGATGCCCTACAAGGCCATCCTCTGCTATATATGCAGCTGGAGCCATGGGTTGCTCCTTGTGTACTCTTTGGTTGGTGGTTTAGTCCCTGGAAGGTCTAGGGTGTGTGTGTGGGGGGGTGGGGCATCTGGTTGGTTGATATTGTCGTTCTTCCTATGGGTTGGTCTACAAGTCAGTGTCATGCAGTAATGATCCTTTCATTCATTTTTTCCAAGTCTTCCACTCATTTCTCCAAGTCCTCTATGATAAAACTTAACCATCTAACTATATAATGCATTACAGCAAGTGTATGAATGTGAATATCTTAACAGAAGGTAAGGGAGGAATGACCCATCAGCCAATCCAGCTCCAGAAATGTCTACATATCACCTCTTGAATTATAAGCTACAATTTTTGTGTTTCACATGAACATTTAAAAGAAAAAAATTTTTCTTTAAACCCAGCCTCCAAAGTCTCAATTAATGATCAGATTGTCATTTGCAAAGAGTATCGAAAATTAGTATTAGTGACTGATAGGATATCCACAGTGGTAGAATAATCAAATAAGATTGAATTCTTTTTTATGATTATTTCCTTTACTGAATCATAATGTACATGCTGTTATAGAATATTTATAATCTTAAATTTTTAGAATGGCTGTATATCCGAAAATCTAGTCATTGCAAAATATCAAGAAATTATTTAAAAATGCAATTATGAGGTCCAATTCTAGACTGAAATAATATTTTGAATGTGTGCACAATAAACAGATTTAAATAAAGGATCACTTATAATGAAATGTCTGAAGCATCCTTTCATACTGACATCTACATATCTTGACAGCACAAAAAGTTTTAAACACGGAAAAGGACAATATGCAATCCTACTTAAAATGCCAGATTATGCCTCAAGCATCCGTAATGTCTTATGAAACTGTGATGTTTAAAAAAAAAAGACATTAAATAGGAAATACATATGGTTCTCAGTTGAGGATCATTTGATAGAATTCTGAGATTATTACCTACATAAGTCATATTTTGGTGATGCCTTCACTTAATTTCTAGTAGTTACTAGAATAAAAAGAAAGAAGATAAAAACCTCAACTAAACACACTAAGAAAAATAATTACAAACTTGTCATGTTTACAATTATGCTGAATATTGAGTTAGAAAAAGAGGAAAATAAAGGATCTTTCTACTATTTTAAAGTACCAGTTTATTTTTATTTTATTAAAGATATGGTTGAGATGGGTACAATTTTTTTACAGGATCCATTGGTGTTTGGGGGCACTTCAGGTGAAAAGCAGTTATCTTTCTAAAAGGAAAATAACCATAGTTTGTCTCTGGATGAGACATAAGGTTTTGACTGTTTGGCTGCATGCAATAAAGCAAGGCCACTTTTCTGGAATCTGCTATTTATCCCTTGGGGGAAAAAAAACCACCAAACTTTGACTGACACTAATTTCCTGAACAAGATACCCTAGAAACTCCAGTTTATCTCATAAAATCATAACAGACAGGGTTTGTGATGTCCCCTCTGCAAGAGTCTTTATCCTGTCAGTTTATAGCATTTGAGATGACGGAAAGAGATGCGTTCCTTTCATATGCCATCCCGGAGAACAGAACCTGTCACCAACAGTGTAATGTGCTGTGTATTATCACTGTGAGTGATCCAGAGGGCTAGAGACTGTCATCTTTTTAGACTGTACAAGTCAACACAAATAAAACCGAGGAGGTAAATGATAATGTCTGAGATAGAGGCAGCCTCATTCTGGCCATTACTTTTTATTCAAACCTTACAGATGACATGATGTGAAAAATGAGCCCGTGTCTAGTTCAGTGCCCATTAGTGTGTGAGCACATTATCTTTCACTTTTCACATTGAGCCTTTCTCTGCTCACTCTGCCAGTCTCAGCTCGGCAGACTTCCAGCTTCGGGGCGGGGGTTTGCTTCTTCTTAAATATTTTCGTGTGACTGTAAATTACTATAAAATATTTCTCTCAGTTAATAAATTGAAAATAAGTTGAGATGCTCATTAAAGAATTAGACACAATCTTTGCTAAAGAGATTACCCATCTGCAGGTAAGGATGCCTCTGCTCTGTTATTTTAAATAAAATACATACTTACTGGGAATAATTTTGAAGGGACAAGATAGAAATTTTATTTTAAATTAATAACAGAGATACTTTAATCTTTAATGAATGAGTATTTTAAGTCAAAGGGTACTGCCCTGCCATTTTGTATTCATGAAATGTTTAATAGTTTCTGAGATCTATGTAGCTTAAACATTGCTGATAAAAAATTTGAAGTAAATAATATAACTCCGTGTTATGGAAAAACAATTCAAGAATGTTTGTTTTTCTGAAAAAAAAAAAACAAAACTTGTTGCCAAAGAAGAGTCTGGTGAATACTTTTAGAAGCCTTTCTTTGTCAGCAGCTTCAGAGGCTCACACAGATGTAAAAGAAACATCTTGTGCTTGGTGATGTGCAGAGGTCAACTAATTTACCACATCACTCCTTAAGTGTCACATTATTTTGGTCAGACGTAGCAAATTGAACTATGGAGATGTACTTTTCAACAACTCTATTGGCAAAAACATCTGACAGCTCTCAAAGCTCAAAGTGTAAATTTGCCATGAAAAGCAACACACACACACACACACACACACACACACACTCACACACACACAGACACACATGCACACTTTGAATATAAATCCAATTGCTGAACTATTTTTAAACATGCTTATTAGCATTATCAGTTATTAATAGTGGCTAGAATTCCTATTTTTAAAGGACCTATACTTATCTATAGTACCCTCAAAATATTCGACAGTTACCTGTTAGGAATTATTAAGCATACTTTTAAGTTTTCCTAATAGTATAAATACAATAGTCTAAATACAAACAAAGTCACTATTTTTCAGTACTTATTTTATGATATGTTTTATTAAAACAGAATTTAAATTTGTTAGGATTGCATGTGACATCAGATCTACTCATTTATATTTTAAAAGTAATTAAAACACATCTAAGTTTGCCACTCCAGTAGTGCCTGGCTAATTCAATTACAATAAATTCTGTGGTCACAAAACAGCCCAAACCAATCTTTCTTTCATAAGAAGGTGAATCTTTGTTATCAAACTCCCTGCCTTTTTATCTATCTATCTATCTATCTATCTATCTATCTATCTATCTATCTATCTATCTATCTATCTATCTATCCATCCATCCATCCATCCATCCATCCATCCATCCATCCATCCATCCATCTATCTATCTATCTATCTATCTATCTATCTATCTATCTATCATCTATCTATCTAATCTTTTTCTTTCTATCTATCTATCTACCTATCTTTCTATCTACCTATTTGCTTTGAAGGAGAACTGCTTGCTTCATGGTGAGCTTTATTTTCTGTTGATGTCACCAGCCTTTCTGTGTTGGACTGAAACTTTGTAACCCATCATTTCATCAGAAAATGGTTTACAGTGCTTCTATTCTCCATCTGAAAGCAGTGAGAGGCATTGCTGTCTGTGTAGAGGTAATGGTAGCACATTAGAGGAACAGTAGATTTGGAGTATTGATTTCAACTCCGTCTTCTCATTTCTTTTGCATGGACTCTTATCCTGTGTGATTTCTGTGAATATGGTGGTTTGACTACAAGATTTTGTGCATTGTCTGGTAGAGATATTGTAGTTAACACATGATGAGTGTCCTATTTACATATCACAGAAACATTATTAAGAATAGCTGACATATATTTAAATTTAATTTCAAATACTAAGTAGTTTTATAATTGATATAAATTGTACTCCTGGCATTGACTACCTTTAAGGATCTATCAAGAGATTATATAGTATGGAAAGATGTAAGATACTAACTTAGTAACATAAGACATGGCAATTTCATATCCTCTACATTTAACATTTCAAGTTTTTAATATTAATTGAAATTACTTTTGAAATAAATTATCTTGAAATAAACTATTTTTATTGGAAATAAAAAATGGCACTAATTATTATCATTTGTCTTTACTTATTTTCTTTATGTAAAAATTACAAAGACTGAAATGGCAGACATCTCGTCAACAGTTAGCATTTTATTGCACTTTACTTTTTTTTTTATTAATCATTTTATTCATTTACTTTTCAAATTATATCCACCTTCCCAGTTTCCCCTCCACAAAAGCCCCCTTCCATTTCTCCTTTCCCCTTTCCCCCTGATTCTATGAGGATGCTCTTCCACATACTCACCCACTCCTGCCTCACCATTCTAGCATTCTCCTATGCTGGGCCATTGAGCTTCTACAGGACAAAGGGCTGCTTCTCCCTCTGATGCCCGACAACGTCATCCTCGGCTACATATGCAGCTGGAGCCATGGGTCCCTCCATGTGTACTCCTTGGTTGGTGGTTTTGTCCCTGGGAGCTTGGAGCAGGGGAGAGTCTGGTTAGTTGATATTGTTCTTTCTATTTGGTTGCAATCCCCTTCAGTTCCTTCAGTCCTTCCCCTAGCTCTTCCATTGGGGGTCCCAGGCTCAGTCAAATGGTTGGCTGTCATTGTACTTCATTTTAATATTAACTAATTAAAGTTTGGCGAGAGAGTATGTAGGCTGATCTTAAGCCGCAACAGTCCATAACCATCCTTTGCCTACCTTCCCAGAGAGGACTCTTGAACAAGCATTGTAGTTCCTAAAAATAAATACCCTCCTAAAATTTCATAATTAATATAAAAATAAACTGATAAGGATCTGAATGATTCTTTTTCTTTGGATAGGATGTTCTGGTTATTTTCTTACTACATGCTCTTTAGGCACACATATTATTGAGAGTAGATACTAGACTGAAACTGCAGAATACATTGGTTGCCAGTGGAATCCTGTTGAAACAGAGTTCATTATGTTCAAATGTATACCAGTTTGGAAATACACAAAGGAGAGGATAAACTGTTCAAGAGACCAAAATTAGAAGAAAAATTGTGATGGGAGAAGAAGTCACTGCTCCTTAGGAAAGTCTTAATATCAGAAGCACTTTAAACTGGTGAGAGAAGTCACCCAATGGGTTGTAAAGTTTGCTATAAAGATATTTTCTTTATTAGTGCTATATTTTATGGCTCTCTAAATTAAGTTAAATCATGAAATAATTTTGTGACATTAAGGTAACTCATGTTACCAAATGCTAAATGTATATATTAGTCAGTGAAGAACAAGACTCAGGGAGATGATGAAGCTTCTGTGGATATCTCAAAATGACACAGTATGTATATCTGACTGATAATTAGCAACTTCATTAAAGATAGACTATATGAAAGATAAAGTTTAATAACTCATTGAACTACATTTTCCACAAAATAATTGTATCAACTGAGTCTATTTCTGACTTGCATAATAAAAATCAAACATCTGTGTTATGACTATGTCAAGAAATAATCTAAAAAAAATACTCACAGGAAACTAGTATTATAATCCTTAGGAATTATGTTCTTCCAAGTGCTTAAGAAGAAAATTAGAAAAAGAATTCCTTCTTTTATCTCAATTTTATTGTAAACAAAACACAAATTATGTTGGAGAGTAGTAGGGCCCATTATATTCTTTGTGGTCAACATTATCTTAATTTTAAAACATGAATAGATATTAAGTAAGAAAGTTTCAAATGACAAGTATGAACACATCATGAGGTCATCTCATGAAAAGAGATGTGCAAATATGTATCTGGTTGTTATTAACTTAGTTATGTATATAGAATAGTAAATACAGCATCACAGAATGAAATGTATTTCAAGACAATAAATATAAACTAGCATTGAAATTGAAGATCAAGTATTTATCATATTATCACCAGAATGGAGTCAAATGACTATAAATACATACAAAAAAAAAATCTTCTACCGAAGTCAGCATTTATTCATCAGAAAAGTCTCGACAAAGTTGGGGAGTAGATGTGTCTCGTCCAGATATAGACCATTGAATTTAATTGTGAGATCATCAATATGATGTTCCAAATGGAAATGAAGCTTTCAGCCCACCCTTCATCTGAGGTCTTCATTAATTTAAGAAATCAGGTTAAAAAAATAAATTAAAATAAGAATGGAAAAAGAATATAATGTCACTATTAATCCATCTGAACTCCAGATGGCATTCATTAATATTATAAGAGAATGTTTTATCTATAGATTTTTTAAGTATAAATTTTTATTTATGGATTTTCTCTATAAATTTTTATCTATAGATTTTTTTATCATTTTACTTTAGGGAAATTTATTTTCTGATTTTACTTTTTTAGTTAATTGTATTCTTGCTTGCATTTTTTTTTCTTTCTTTGATATTTGTGGTCAACATGTTCAATTTTATATTATTATACTTTATAAAACCAAGTGTATAGGTGAGACAGCCTGCAATCCTAGCACATGAGAGACTTCAGTAGATGGATCGCCACAAAATCAAGGTCAACCTGGGTTAAACTGAATTTCTATGCATCCCACACAGCAGTATGCAACACAGTTTCTAAAAGTGAAAATTAAATATTTATTCCTGGATGTTTATTTTAACGTATTCCTTAATGGTATCATGCAGATTTTATTATTCAAATTTTGAACTTTTGTAATAAATTACTATTATACTATTATAGTATAATATAGCACTATAAATACTACTAATAAAATTATTAACATTTGGTTATAATTTTTAATCTTTATTTATTTAATGGTTTAGTGTAGGGGATCCAAGAAGGGCCTTCTGGGCATTCAGGGCTAGTGCACTTATATTTTTAGTGCACTAAAATTATTTCATTTTCTAAATTTATTTTTAAAATTAAGTTATTATTTTTTTAACCATACTTGCATTCTGGTTACTTTCTCCCCAAATATCTTTTTTACCACCCACACTTCTCAACTCTTCTGTCCTTCCTGTTTCTTCCTTTCCCAGGTTTATTTAATTTTCTACTGTGATCTTTTCCATTTAACTAGAACTATTTGTGTGTGCACTGTTTCAGAACCACTCATTTTCAGCCTACAGGAGGGTCATAATGAGTACAGAGCTGAGGCGGTGACTACTCCCTTTTCTGAGTATCTCCTTAGGAAGGAATTTGGCAGTAAAACATAGGGACTTCTTAATCCCTCCTTTATCATTTCCTGACTGCAGATGTACTTATTCTTATGTATACAGTTCCATCACTTGAAGATGTTAAGAGTACATAACTGCAATGGCTACAACCCAGCCAATGGCACTTTAGAGCACTTCTCCTTCTCCTTCAACTTTTAGAATCCTTCTGCCCCTTCTTCTGCAATGTTCTCTAACTTGGGAGGGGATGCTATAAATGTCTTTTGAGGGGGTGAAGGTCAATGGTCACTTATTCTTACCACAAGAAGATTCTTTAAGAATAATAATGGTAGTTGTCTAACTTCTTTAGTTCTTTCTCTATATATTGGATATTAGCCCTCTATCAGATGGAGGGTTGGTAAAGATCTTTTCCCAATTTGTTGGTTGCCATTTTGTCCTATTGACAGTGTCCTTTGCCTTACAGAAGCTTTGCAATTTTATGAGGTCCCATTTGTCAATTCCTAATCTAAGAACACATGTAATTGGTGTTCTGTTCAGGGAAATTTTCCCTGTGCCCATGTGTTTGAGGCTCTTTCTCAGATTCAAAGAACCAAATAACCATATTAAAAATGGGTTATATAGCTAAACAAAAATCCTCTATTGCCAAATACAAAATGGTTGAGAAGCACTTAAAGAAATGTTCAACATCCTTAGTCATCAGAGAAATGCAAATCAACACAACCCTGAGATTCTACCTCACACCAGCCAGAATGGCTAAGATCAAAAACTCAGGTGACAGCAGATGCTGGTGAAGATGTAGAGAAAGAGGAACACTCCTCCATTGTTGGTGGAATTGCAAGCTTGTACAACCACTATGGAAATCAGTCTGGCATTTCCTTAGAAAACTGAACATAGTACTACCTGAGGACCCAGCTATACCACTGCTAGGCATATACCCAAAAGATGCTCCCACATATAACAAGGACACATGCACCACTATGTTCATAGCAGCCTTGTTTATAATGGCCTACACCAGGCTTTGACAGTTCAAACTTTATATATATTTATGTATAGATAGAATTATGTGTGTTATAGGATGTTTAGAAACATAGGAAATAGAATGAATCCTTGAGACTCACTGAGACATCCTTACTGATATTTTAAACTCTTCCCCTCCTGTATTGACATGTGTTACCTCTCCCTAAAGAGGTCCCAGGTTTATCCTGCTCTTTCCCACTCTATTATCCCATAACCTAATTAAATTTATTTTGAAGTCATATCATTTGTAGGCAACGCAGACATTTATAGATAAATTAAAATCCATTTCTCATTGTTTTCCTTCTATAAATCTATTTCTCTTTTTTTTTCTCATATCCAATATGACAAAGTGTCTTCCATACTACGTGTTAATTGATTTTGGTGCCACATCTCTCTTAATGGACTTTGTAGTGCTTTGAATGAGCAGTGACTCCAGTAGGGGACCTTGTACACTTTGTCCTCATTTGGCAGTACTGTTTTGGGATGTTATAAAACCTTCATGTGATGTTACTTTGCAGGAAACAACGTGTCACTGGAAACAGACATTGACAGTTCAGAACTCCCCTTTACTTCCAATTCCTTCTTTTGCTTCCTGATTGTGTTTGAAGACATTATCTCTTAGCTTCTTTCTCTGTCAGCCTGACCTTGTGCATCCTCCACTATTATGAATTCTTCCAGAACCAGAAGAGAAAATAAACTTCATAGTAGCTTTTTGTTATGGTTATAGTCACAGCAACAGAAAGTAACAAATACACATCTTTTAATAACAACTTCAATGTCTTAACTGTATTCTACCTTCAATTGTGAGAAAATTCACAATATAGTTTGTCTTTTATTTATATTTACTTAGGGGATACTGCAATCAGTTTATTTTTAATGCTTGAAAACCATTTATTTTAAGTTGGGCATCTTACATACAGATTAGAATAGATAGATTTTAAGGCCAAATTTGAACAATTTTCCTTTAAACTAAGTTAATTTACCATTGTGGTAGATATTCGTAGTTTAGCTTTTATATGTGTCACATACCACACACAGACTCAGACACTCTGACACACCCCTGGATGCACGCACATAGACAGGTAAATTTAGGACTTATTTTCACTATTTTTTCTTCTCACTAATTATAGTTGTTTAAATGTTTTCTAGTCAATGCCTTTACACTTACATATTACATTTTATATTGCTAAAATTTTTAATTCACCTACATTTATTATTTATTTAATATAAATCACAGTAATATTGATTTGAAGCTTATTTTCCTAAATTTTCAATTATTTAAATGTTTTATTATCTTTCTTTTATATGAATTGGCATGTTTTTATTTATGATAATCACTTTCCTTTTTTTGTTTTTATAGGTTTCTACCTTTATTCTAGGTTCTAACTATTTCTCCTCCCCAGTCAAGAAAGAAAATAAAAGTTCAACATGGCAACCTTCCCATTTCTTCCTTTGGCTACAAGTATGGTTTAAACAACATGCAAAAGAAACTTTGGGGAGAAAGTGTTTGACCTCATTATTCCTGCCTGGCCCCAAAGACAACTAACTTAACTTCTGTGGGTAAAGCCCAACTTGTGCCTCCCTTGATCCCAGAAGTGAGTCCATAATCCATGGGATAAAGTCCTGATTCCACTGTCCTGTCCCAGGGACCACTCAGTTTCTGCTTCTGAATATCTAACTACCTCTGAGTTCTACAAACAGGCCTATCCCCTGCTGACAAGAAGATCTTTAGTATCCACTGGGCATCTTCCCCCACAGGCAATGGATCTGCTTCAACTACTAGTCGGGATGAATTTTGGTCAGGAGCAGTTTTGAGAATCTCATCCTGTACTATTGAATAACCAGAGCAACAAATGCAAACAGAGTTTGTACTTATTATTTTCTATTTTATCCACGGTGTTTTCTACCTGATTTTTTCTACTTCTTTGGGTTTTTGTTTTTGTTTTTGTTTTTTGTTTGTTTGTTAATATGTTTACTTATGTATCTTTACTTTTTATTTGTTTTTTTTTTTATTTATGGTGTATATTTTTGTTTTGTGTAACATTTTAGTTTTCAATTGGTTATTTTTCTAAAGTGACTTGCAATCCTTTACTTTGTTAACCCATTGTGTTTTAACCTCTATCACACAAAGATAAAACCTCCATGACTGTCCTCATGTTTCCATACAAAAAAACCCCTATGCTTTCTTGTTTTTACATGTAAATGGCCCTACTACTACGATCCAGAGTCCCAACCCATATGCCTTCAACATCATGGTATAGTTTATCTTGTTTATTCTCTACTTCTTTGTGGTAGTTGGAATAGGAATGGTGCTCATAGGTTTACATCTTTGACTATTTGGTCATTAGGGAGTGCCTTTGTTTGAGAGAAGAAGGAGGTCTAGCTATCTTGCAGCAGATATGGCGTTTTTGGAGGAGATGTGTTATGGGGGTGGCATTTGGGATTTCAAGTGCTCAAGTTAAACCCAACATCTCTTTCTCCCTCCTGCTTGCTGTTCAGGATGTAGAATTCATAGCTATCTCTCTAGCATCATGTTTGTCTGGGTGCCATTGTGCTTCCTACCATGATAACAATGTACTAAACATCTGAACCTGTAAACCAGCCCCTAATTAAATATTTTCTATTATAAGAGTTCCTGTGGTTGTGATGTTTCTTCACAGCAACAAACATTATCTAAGACAGAAATTGCAACCAGGAGTGAGGTATTGCTGTGAAAAGCCTGGCCATGCTTTTAGAAGAATATGGAACACTTTGGGACTTTGGACTAGAAAAAGAAATTGGGCACTTTAAGTGGGACTTAACGGACAGTACCAGTACGATCAGAGAAGACAGTGGTATGAAGGTCAATGTAGATTTTGCTGGCCCAGCTGTATCTCTTGAAATCATGAGTGTTTTTGAATCTGTATAAATAAAAGAACTTTCTGATTGCTAGTCAATCAGAGTTGCAAAACATCCCAATTTTGGTGTCTGACTCATCCTTCCCCTTGCCTGATCCTTACATCATCTCTGGAACCAGTTCACTGGTAGTGCTGATCCCCAGCAACTGGTGACTGAGCAGGACTAAGTACATTGAGCAAAATGTTAAGAGTAACAGATGACAGAGACATATTCCATACTCTTAGGTTGTCAATTAAGATTGTAAAATGATCCTATTATTAAAAGCAGTTTACATATTTGATGAACAATATACTTGATAGAACTAGAGAGAAAAAAGTCAAAAGGTTTACATGGGATACACCAATAATAGCCCAGGAATATTAAAAAAAATTGTAAATAATATTTATCATATTCAAAAGAAGAAAGTATATATGGAACTTGAATTAGATTGTGTGAACTTCAGCATCTATTACTTTAAATTTTAGTTGCTAGTGAGGGGCTCTTTCTCATGCCAGTCCATGATCTTTCTTTTACTATATTTATTCTGATATCTGCCAGTAAACCTGAGATTATTTCACTGAACTTTCTTTTAGTTGAATTTTAAATATTGTTATTTCTTTATATAATCCAAGATGTTTGGATTCCATGAGTTAGTATGTAGTTAAATTATAGGTATGACTTCCAAGGCATTAATTTAAAAATTGTATTCCATAAATTTCCTTATTTCATACTTTAGTATCCAATTTTCTAAATTAAGTGCATTCTATAATTTACTTGTCTACTTACAGAGACAGAAATTCAACTTTACATCCCCCTTGCTGTAGAAATTATCTAATAAAGGAAAACTTGTGGAGTATATCCTAGCATATCTGGGGATAGCTGAGTTTGGGAATATTTATCTTGGTGATTTCTAACAGGTATATAGTTTTGAATTTTTGTAGCCAAAAAAAAAACAACAAAAAACAAAAAACAAAGAAACAAGCAAAAAAAAAAAAACCCTACTCATAACACATTTAATTATATAAATAAGGAGAGAATATTATAAAGCAGGTAAAAATAGCAGGAATCATGTTAAGGAAAAAATCAAGCGTCCTCCACTCCTCCCAGTCCTACTCCCAGCCCCCCCCCCATTTTCCCCAGATCTATTTCTCCTTTATTTCCCTTCAGAAAAGGTCAGGTGTCCTAGGGATACCAACCAAAGTAGGGTGGACCCCTCAATCAACAGCATTATAGGGCATACTCTGATACAAAATTCTCTTCAAAAAGGAGATTTATTTCCCTGAAGGATAAGCATGGTGGGTGGTGGGCACTGATGGGAGGCAGAGGATTTACAAAGGCAACAGAAGCAGCAGCAGCAAAAAAGACAAGTGATTTTTGTTGTTTTTATTGTTGTTATTGTTGTTGGTGGTGGTGGCCTTTTTGTTTTGGGGGAGGGGTGTTTTTTGTTTTGTTATTGTTTTTGGTTTTGTTTGCACGAGTGGGTTTTTAAGGGGAAATGTGGGGGTGGGATGGAGTCTATGTTAGAAAGAGTTGGTCAATCCTGATTGGAAATATTAGCCCAATAATGAATTTTGATTGTTTTGTCTCAGGACCACATCAGTGACCAAATTAGGAAATAAACGTTGAGGGCTAGCTGGAGACTTGACTTAACAGTTAAGAGTACTGATTACTCTTCCAGAGGTCCAGAGTTCAATTCCCAGCAATAACATGATAGCTCACAAACATCTGTGATTAGATTTGATGTCCTCTCCCGGTATGTCTGAAGACAGCTACAGTGTACTCATATACATTGTACTGGATAGCTTTGTGTCAACTTGACACAGCTGGAGTTATCACAGAGAAAGGAGCTTTAGTTGGGGAAATGCCTACATGAGATCCAGCTGTGGGGCATTTCCTCAATTAGTAATCAAGGGGGAGAGGCCTCTTGTGGGTGAGACCATCTCTGGGCTGGTAGTCTTGGATTCTATAAGAGAGCAGGCTGAGCAAGTCAAGGCAAGTAAGCCAGTAAAGAACATACCTCCATGGTCTCTGCATCAGCTCCTGCTTTCTGACCTGCTTGAGTTCCAGTCCTGACTTCCTTTGGTGATAAACAGCAATGTGGAAAATGTAAGCTGAATAAACCCTTTCCTCCCCAACTTGCTTCTTGGTCATGATGTTTGTGCAGGAATAGAAACCCTGACTAAGACATACATAAAATAAATATTTTTTTAAAAAAAGAAAAATGCAATGTATCTGTTTGTTTTTTAAGAAGGAGAAGGGTAAAAGACAAAACCTTTTGGTGTCATGTTTATCATACTCAGGCCTGCTAGAACCCTTCACAAGGCAACACAGTAAAAGGAAGAGGAACCTAAGAGTAAGCAAGAATCATAGACACCTCTGTCCCACAAGAATACTAAGTTCTACAATCATAATATATATGCAGAAGACCTATTGCAGACCCGTGTAGGCTTTATGATTGTTGCTTCAGTCTCTGTGATCCCTTATTTGGGAAGTATTGTATGTGAGAATAATAAATAAAAAGAAAAGGCAAGAGAAAGAGAGAGAGAGAGAGAGAGAGAGAGAGACAGACAGACAGACAGACAGACAGACAGACAAAGAGACAGAGAGACACACAGAGAGACAGAAACAGAGAAATAGAATTTCATATTACTCCATGTCTGCTGTGTTTAGAAGCTATAGTTTAATATTTCAATTAGTAAATTCTATAATTTGAATGTGACTGCCCTAAATAATGTATTGGATGCTTCCCCACCAGTGTGACAGTATAGGAAAGTGAGAATTAATCAGAGGTACTTTGACAAAGGTGTTATATCCTCATAAAAGAATAAAAGCCAGTACCAACAGAGGATATGCTTTAAAAGGGCAAGTTTAGAAACAATAATCTTAATGTTCAGTACTGAACATACATCAAAAACCTTATTAAACTCTACCTATTCTTTATTGAAACTTTATATGCATTTAGTCTACTAGATTTTGCTGAACACTGTGAAACTCAAGCAGAAGTTTAACTTAATGATGGATCACTGCAAGGCATATATATGTGCAAGATCTGATTTCACCACCCAATGGCAGAATGAGAAAGAGAGAGAGAGAGAGAGAGAGAGAGAGAAAGTCAGAGAGTCAAAGAGAGAGACACACAGAAAGACGTACAGATAAGACAGACAGGCAGACAGACACATGAACATTTTAGCAGCACGAATACAGAAAAATTTATTATGACAATCCTCAATTATTGGACTTTAGAAGAATCTATAATTTTACAAGATTTCTATGTGCCTATGAATCAAATTAATCATGACTTTGATCCAGATTTTTCCCTTTTATTTATATGAAGTTCAATAAAATTGCTGTAAGCTTCTATTGAAAAAGGATTTTTCCATTTTCCCAAAAAACATTTTTTAAAAAACCAAAATTATATGAGTTTTTAAAATATCAATATAATAGTCAATGTCTATTTGTAATATTTTACAAATAAATATTTAAATCATATAAATATATCAACTGAGACATTTTTCCTCCCACTTCATGATATCATTTTCTTCAGATTCTTCACGTGCAGGCAGCTTTGATGTAGAGCCTTAACTGTCTTCAGGGTAAGTCATCCTCTTTTCCATATGGACTTCTTCATGTTGTTTTCAGAAATGTATCCTGAAATGCACATTTACTTTACTTATTGCTACAGAGAATGTCCTCAATTAACATCTGTCAAATAATTTTAAAATAGAAAGAAACAATTATTCAAATTTTAATATTATATTCAAATAGAAGGATCTGTAATTTTAAAAAGATTGCAATGATTGTGGGAAGCGGGTTAACATCTGGCTTTTCTAAGATTTATTAGTTTGTTTGTTTTTCAAGACAAGGTTTCTCTGTGTAGTCCTGGCCATCCTGGAACTCCCTCTGTAGAACATGCTGGCCTTGAACATGCCTTAACCTTTCAAGTGCTAGGATTAAAGGATTAACTGTGTGCTATCTGTCACTTTGTTGTGTGGTTAACTCTTTTCAAGACATTCTTATGAATTCAATAATAATTGTCATCTACAGAAGCATATAACAACATCCTCACTGATGTGCACATATTTTATAAATCTGTTGTAGATATGTAATATCCCATTAAATACTTGAATGAAAGCCAAAGTCATAGAATGTACATTCTTTATCTTCAGGCTTTTAATGTAAATCTAGTAACTCACTTCATTTGAATATATAGAGGTCCAATAAGCAACTAGCAAAGCACTTGAACATTTGCTAAAATGCAACTGGTCTATGCTGTCCATCAGAAGCAGAGAGCAAAGGTTCCCACTACAGACTACTTTTCTAGATTTTTAACTCCTTTCCCAGATGGCTCTGCATAAAGCCACATGGAGCAGATGACTGTTTTAGCCCAGTCAAAAGAAATTCTATTCCCAGAAGGAACAACTATTCTAAGTAAAGGCATGTAATGCAAAGCCTTAGGCTGTTCTCCTTCTCATCAAGTAGTTGAACAAGAGGAAGAACTAATCATTAGCAGACCTTTTCCTTACTCATGGTCCTGAGCCAAGGGACTTTTTTCTACATGGAAGGAAAGATGAGAGAAACATTACATTCATCAGCAGAGTGGTAATGAAGCATTTATGGAACAAAAGTGTATGTGTAAATCATATATTTTATCCATTATATTGTCCTACTATTGCAATAACTCTGCAGATGTATAAAATATAATATAATTATTCTACATTAATAATCTAGAAATATCTAAAAATATAGAGCATATACTCATAAAAATAAGTTTCAGTGTTTTTCTTACCACTTTTAATTATGAAAAACAATCATCTCAATGATGGAGGATACCAAAGTCCTAAAGTGGACAATATGTGAAGGCATTTTTTTTATTCTAAGAAGAAATGCCAGTTTTATATGTCAACACTCAATATTTTACAGTTTTAATTTGGAGTTTATATTCAAATAAAAACATCTGGTAGTCTCTATTAGTCAGAAAAACAGTAGTTAAAAGAGAATGTGTTCGTGTTAGTAATTTTGGTGTGTATTAAAATAATTATAAATTAACATGGTGATGGAGGTTTTTAAACAAATATCTAAGTAAATATTAATTTACATGTCCTATTTATTTCAGTATGCTCTCAGATACTGTCTGTGAAAATCGTCAGTATGAATTTCCCATTTAACCCCATATTTTTCCCGTTTAAAACCTTAATAGAAATCCTATATACAATAAATTCCCTAATGTAATAAAGACTTCTGTGAGGAAATAGATGATGGGGTAGAAAATAACCCCATAATAGTTCAGAGATGTAACAATTGGGTCACTTTCCAGAGAGACATGAAAATATCTTTAAAATGGTCTACTGGTTCTATAAAATTATATTTATATTTTTACATATGTGTGTCTGTCTGTCTGTCTGTCTGTCTGTCTGTCTGTATTTATGCACTCAAGTTTATAGATGTAAGTACCTGCATGCTACAGTTGCAAATATAGAGTCCTTAGGACACAGTGCTAGATGGTTCTCTTCTTCCACTAGATGAGATTCAAGGATGAAGCTCAGGTTGTCAGGCTTGGTGACCAAATTGATGATCCAACCTCAAGGCAGAGAAGTCCATGGTTGTACTAAATTCATTTTGTGTATTTTATTTCGAGAAAATAGCATCTCCTTTGAGAATTGGTGCTTATTAGTATTTGAGATCATTTGATTTAATTGTAGAGCCCATAATACAGCAAGGCACAGAGAGAAAATAAAGGCATGCATTAACCAATTGAAGAATAGATCTGGAATGTGAAGGGAGTTCTGTGATTTGAAAAGATAAGATATACCCCTGAATATTCACTGTCTTCTAAATCAGACATCACTAAAATTGGCTGTAGAGAGTCATTAGTATTAAAATTTCTGTTGGTCACACTACCTCTGTCCCAAGTGTTTATTTATTGGTTTATATATCCTCATCATCACTCATAATGACAATGGGTAATATGTAGACAAATGCATGTGACAGTGTGCCAATAAAACTTTAGTTTTGAAAACTGAACTTAAAATTTCATACAATTTTTATTTTAGAAAACCACACACATTTTTAAATGCTCCCCTACCATTTAAAGTGTAAAAGACATTTTTAGTTCCAGGACCATACAAAAATCAAGTTAAAGGCTATATTTAGCTTACATGCCTGCATTTTCTAATGTCTAACTTATACTCTTCAAGATTAAATGTGCACTTTGCGGGCTGGAATGACATACCAGAAAGAAAAAACACCAGAGAACAAGCAGTCATGTATACATTTTCTGTTTCTCTGCATATTCTATTTCTGTACATTTTATGATATAAACATGTTGTTAAATTATTAGCAGCCAAACAGTAAATATATGAAGTATATGCCAACATATATTTTAACTGTTTGAGACCAAAAAAACAAAGCAGACACAAGTTTTTCCTAGTAGAGATTTTAACTTGTAAATATACAGAAATTCTTGTTGGAACTACATATGCACTTGAGAAGATACCAAGTTTTCTTGATAATTATCAACGACTTTCAAATTCTAAATGTATAAGAAAATTGTGTATTATATATTATAGATTCTGTGTCTCTAGCCATTTGACATTTACCTTTGTCATTTGGTGTTTTTCCTTATTCTTCAATCCTAGGTATGCTTTTGTACGTCATTGTTTCTTATTGCCCTGTGTTTCCCCTCATTGGTTCTTCACTTCCCAGTTGAGAGCAAGAAGGCACAACCTTAACACAGGCACACACTCAAGTAATTCTAGGTGAGCATACCTGCCTGGAAGCAGCACCAGTACTTCCTTTTACTTGACTCAATTCCTTACTCTAACACGTCTTCAGACACTGAGGATATAGGCAACGGAGCTGGAGGTTTGAGGGGGGTGAATACCCTAACAAGAGACAGAAGTTCTTCAGAGAAACTATAAAACATGAATAACTGGGACTGGAGTCCAGTTCCTAAGTCTCTGGCCAGACAGCTCCCAACCACCTGGAAAACCAGCTCCAAGGTTTCTGAGACTCCCTTCTGGGCACTATAGACTCACATACATGGAACATAGTTACAGAGGAGAGAGAGAGAGAGAGAGAGAGAGAGAGAGAGACAGAGACAGAGACAGAGACAGAGACAGAGACAGACAGAGACAGACAGAGACAGACAGAGACAGAGAGAGAGACAGAGACAGAGAGAGAGACAGAGAGAGACAGAGAGAGACAGAGAGACAGAGAGACAGAGAGATATTAAAATAAAAATTCTTAAAACTATAAATCCTGAATAATTTACTAACAGGGGACTTTGGTACTCCATATTCCATTCATCATAATGTCATCACTGATGTACCATTGAAGAGATGCATTTATTTCCTGCAGTTGTTGTTGTTGTTATTGTTGTTGTTGTTGTTGTTGTTGTTGATCACATCAGCAATATTGCTTAAGGGTCAATGGACTCAATTTCTTATTTAAAAGTATAAAATACCTTAAAAGTCACTTACCTTGGGTTGGGCAGGTGGCCCAGCTGCTAATGAATTTGCTGAACAACATGAAGATGAGCTCAGATATGTAGAACCTCTGAAAGACCAGGTGAGCCTGGCACTCTGCCTGTCTTTCTGTTAACTGAGGACAGAGATGGACTTCCTAGAGCTAGCTAGCTATCCATACTACCAAAACTGTGACCTCAAAGTGAAAGGAGGGACTCTGCCTCAATATACAAGGGAGGGGGGCAATCAAAGCACATGTGATGTCAACTACAGGATTACACACAAAGACCCACACCCACACACATACAGACACACATGTATATGCATATATAACATGTGCACATTTACATAATAAAAAATCAATGAATGCATGAAAAAATAAATAAATGAATAAAATTAAAACTTACTTTATTTCTCTTCCACAAATCAATTTTAACTATTTCTAACCATATTTCTTTATTGGAAAAAATGACTCTTCTGATAATCTCAGATTTTACCCACTTTATTTCCTTCTAAATGTTTTCCACATTCCAGTAAATGAAACCTCTCCAGTAATTCAACCTTTTCAACTCGTTTCTCCTTATTTTGAAGTGCAAGTAGGTGTTTGCACATTGGCTTGCACACACCAGCTATGTTTATTTCTGAAATTTAAAGCAGTTTCAGTTATTCTTGCAAATAAAAATAAGGTTAATTTATAAAGTAAGAGCAAATTTAGCAAATCATTTTATATTTCAGCATTCATTAAAACATAGCTATTAGAGTCACTGTTCTTTAGTACAGGTCATGATCAAAAGTTCTATTTCATAAAAACTACACCTGAATTAATTTATGATGTATTTGATAGTGTTACAATAAGTGTTTATTAAGTAAAGGAGCACAAAGGCATTCTTTGTCATCCTATGTGACTGTTATTGAACAATGTGTGAGATCGGAAATATTTTCCCTTTTCTTGCTGTGAACTGACATAGCTTAACAATCCCACATAAAACATAATGAGCATCGGTTACTTCTATTTTGGAGAGGCAAAGAGGAAGAATGGAAAGGAAGAGGGAGTAAAGGGGAGAGATTTAAATTGAGGCTGCAGGAGCTGACTACAGATGAGGAGCCACATTATTTCGTCAGGCCTCTGATTTAACCAAGTCAGTCCAAAATAAGTATTCATCACTTCTACTTCCACTCATGAAGTTTGAGAGCAATGGCTTGGTGATGAAAGATTCACACCTGCTGTGCTTATCTACCTGTTACGTGGTTGTTGGTGTTGTTCTGAATTACACATGCATACGCTGAGCTGTTATTTATAGGCACAAGGAGAACAATCCTGAGAAGATGAGGCTTTGGGAGAAGAAATGGCATATGACAAATACAAAAATTAAAACACTCAGGAATAAGGTAAATAGAGAGAGTAAGAACAGGGAATGAGACAAATATTGGATTAAGACAAATAGTACTTCAGATTCCAACGTCAATTCTAGCAGCACTCAGAAAGGTTGATCTGTGTTGACAGTCGGAGATGAGAGACTAAAGTAAAGGGATGGAGAAATATTCTAGGCTTGAATCCTATGTCACTGATGATTTCACACAGATTACTTAAATTATTAGACTGTAAATTTATGCACAGGGAGTTGGAACCTTAATGGAAATAAAGGCTAGTGGATTAATTAATTTAAATGGACAGATAGTTGGTATATGTGAAAGTCAATTGTGTTTGCAAGTAATTTTGTTACAGAATAATAAATTACCAAAATATCTCATCTCTTTAAAGAATGTTAATTATAAAATAATATATAAAAACAAAAATATTTTTCTCACATCATGCCACTATTAGACATACAGATTTGCCTTAATTCACTTTCATTTACATAGATTTTAATTTATTGGGTTGTAATACCATGAAAATTATGTTCATGAGAGAAACCTTTCCAGCGTAAATATGAGAGCTGGAGACTTTCACTCCAGTCAAGTTCTGAGCTTCAAATACAAACTGGTATTAAAAGCACACCTCACACTCATTTTCAGTGAGACTCCTTAATCAAACTGTCAACTATCCACAACAGAGGTCTTTGGTTTTCTTACCAGCCTGCTTGTTTGTTTGGAAGGAGACCAAGGGTGGGGCTTGCAAGATCTTGACAGTTAAACATTAATAATGAAGACAGAAAATTCGTATGCTGAGAGTTAAACGTGTTTGGTATTTTGGCTAAAGTCACACCTGTTGGATTCTGGGAGCTTCTCACTTACCAGGTCTCTGGGACTTTCTACTGGACACCTATAGTTCCCCATCTCCCCTACTCCCCGCCCCCGTGCTACATACTTCTATTCAATTTCTTGACCCTCTGTACTTCTCTCCTGTCCCTTCCCATACTTGATCTTGCCCCCCTTCCCCCACCTCCACTCTCCTTCCTAGGTCCCTTCTGTCATTATTTTGTTCATCCTTCTATGTATGACTGATGCATCTACACTTTGGTCTTCCTTTTTATTAAGCTCCATATGGTTTGTGGGTTGTATCATGGACATTCTGAGCTTTTGTGTTAATAGCCACTTACAAGTGAGTACATACTATTTGAGTCTTTTTCTGTCTGTGTTGCCTCACTTAGGATGATATTTTCTAGTTCAATTCATTTGCCTGACAAATTCATGAAGTCCTTGTTTTTAACAGCTAAGTAGTACTCCATTGTGTAAATGAACCATATTTTCTGTATGCATTCTTCTGTTGAGGGGCTTCTGAGTTGTTTCTCATTTCTGGCTATCACAGATAAGGCCACTATGAACATAATGGAACATATGGCCCTGTGGCCTGGTGGGGCAACTTTTGGGTATATGCCCAAGAGTGGTATAGCTGGGTCTTCAGGTAGATCTATTTTCAATTTTCTGAGGAACATCCACATTGATTTACAGAGTGGTTGTACCAATTTGCAATCCCATCAGCAATGGAGGAGTGTTCTTTCTCCACATCCTCACCAACATCTGCTGTCACCTGGGGTTTTGATCTTACCCATTCTGATTGAAGTCAGATGGAATCTCAGGGTCATTTTGATTTGCATTTCCCTGATGACTAAAGACTTATTTCTTAAACATTTCTTTAAGTGCCGCTCCGCCATTTGAGATTCCTCTGTTGTGAATTTCTATACTCCATTTTTTGATTGGGTTGTTTGGTTTCTTGGTAGTTAGCTTCTTGAGTTCTTTATATATTTTGGATATTAGCCTTCTATCAGATATATTGTTAGTGAAGATTTTTTTCCTATTTGTCCGATTGAGTAGATCCTCTGCCTTGCAGAAGCTTTCTAGTTTCATGAGGTCCCATTTTTCAATTTTTGATCTCAAAGCCCACGCCATTGCAGTTCTGTTTAGGAAATTTTCCATGTGCCAATGAGTTAGCAGCTCTCTCCCACTTTCTCTTCTATTAGGTTCACCGTATCTGGTCTTATGTTGAGGTCCTTGATACACTTGGACTTGAGCTTTGTGTAAGGTGACAAATATAGATTTCTTTTCTTTTTTTTTTTTTTTCTACACACAGACTGCCAGTTAGACCAGCACCATCTATTAAAGATGCTTTCTTTTTCCCATTGTATATTTTTGGCTTCTTTGTCAAAGTTCAAGTGTTTGTAAGTATGTGGTTTTATTTCTAGCTCTTCATTTCTATTTCATTGATTGATCTGTCTATCTCTAGACCAATACTATGCAGTTTTTGTCAGTATTTCTCTGTAGAATAGCTTGAGGTCAGAGATGGTAATTTCCCCAGAAGTTCTTTTATTTTTAAGAATCATTTTCAAATATTATGATTTTTTTTGCTTTTGTAGATGAATTTGAGAAATACTTTTTCCATGTCTTTGAAGAAATGTGTTGGGATTTTGATGGGGATTGCATTGAATTGGTTTTGGTAGGACGGCCATTGCCAATCCATGAGCATGGGAGATCTTTCCATTTTATGAGATTATTTTTTTCTTTTCTTTATTTCTTTCTTTCTTTCTTTCTTTTTTTTTTTTTTTTAGTATACAGTTTATTCAGGGCATGGGGAGGGGACTTAAGAGGATAGTAGAAACAGAGAAAGGCAGAGAGGAAAGAAGGTATGTATGTGTGTGTGTGTGTGTGTGTGTGTGTGAGAGAGAGAGAGAGAGAGAGAGAGAGAGAGACAGAGACAGAGACAGAGACAGAGACAGAGAGACAGAGAGACATAGACAGAGACAGAGACAGAGACAGACAGAGACAGACAGAGAAGTAGAGGTTGGTCATGAGCATATGGAGAGAGGGGAAGGGGTGAGAGAAGAGATAGGGATCAAGAAAACAAGAGCAAGAACTTCTGAGATTACTTTTAATATTAGATTCTTTCCAGAAATTCAAGCACACATTATCTATTAACTAGCCAGGTGTTTCACGTCAAAGAGACATGTATAATTACAGATAATTCCAAGTCACCAACCAGTCCTCTTTTGGTCTCCTTATTTCACTAAATGAAATCCCATTTTCATAGAGCCAGTTTGAAATATTATCATTTGCTTCATGTTTCTTCTCCCTAGAAATTAAAAAAAAATGTTCCTCGAGTGTGTATCTTATGTAGGTGCAGTATGCATTTTCTATTCACTCTATAATGTCTAAGACTGCCATCCTGGCTTAGTTTCCTTTTGGTTTTCAGAGACCAGTGAAGTTACCTCCCTTCTAGGTTTTCTTCTCAACACCACCCACAGCATTAAGCTAAATATTTCCAAGGAGCAACTGGTCTTCCCGAAAATATTCAGGGAAAAGAAAAAGTATCATTTTTCTGCCCAACGTTCAAAGCCTAACCTGTTTAACCTCCGTCTAAAAACTATTGTATGTAGACTGAAGCCTTCAACCAGCCCCCTGCATAGAACCCAAGAATGTCCCTTGTTTCCACCTTCCAATTTATTCCTTCCTTTCCATGCTAGGCCATTTCCTATCATTCATTCACCTTCATCTATCAAAAAATTTTACATAATTCGGAAGGCCAAATCAAGTAGAATTTTTCAGCCCAGCACTCTTTTATCTGATCTTCATTTCTAGGATAAAGCATCTGTACTGTGATGTGCTCTGTTTCCAGAGCAGAGATAAAGATGGTACGTTGTAGTTACTCATCTCTTTAAACTACACCCCTTACTAAAATGGTAGCTACTTAAGACAAAGTTTATGATTTAGGATTGCTTATGATTCCACTATGACTAGATCAAGACTTTCAGGAGCCCAACACCATATAACTTGTTTTATGGATGCACCAAGCTCTTATTGTTGCAAGCTATTTTTCTTTAGTGAATTACACTTTTTAGTCTAATGATAAAGTACTAAAACAGAATCATATACCTTGCCACTGAGTCAAAATAATAATACAAACAAAGAAAATACGATACAGACTAGTGATTCTCTAGCCCACTTTCAAGAGTTATATTAAGATTTTGTTCCCTTGCAAGCGATGAAATTATAACTGCCTAGCAAGGTAGACAAAGCCAGTTCAAACATTTCAAACGTGGATACACCTCGGAGGCTTTATCAAATATTTAAAACCATCTGATTAGCACTTCTATTCTGGAAAATGAAATTTGAACAGATAAAATACAGTATTTTTATTTCCCTGGAAATCTCAATTGCAGATCTGCTGAAGAGTAACTAATTATCCAGGGACCAATTAGCCTGTTTGTGGATTATCTACACCCTGTGGCTTCTTCCTCTTTGCTCTCCTCCTCAGCTCTGCCTTTTGACCATTTCACAGCTGTTATCCAGAAGAAAAAATTAAAGAAGTGTGAAAAGGTTTTATGAAAAAAAAAAAAAAGCAGAAGAGATATTAAGACCCTGTTGTTAGGCAGTGAAGAGAATGTTGCTCTTTTTAGTTGTCTGAATCTTTTGAGTCAAACACCGGCACTTGAACCAAAGAATAATTTATATTATATAATATATTTATTTATATAATATTAAAATGTTTCCAATGTATTTAGCTTTAAGATAAGATTGTTAAATCTTGAAAGCCCCAATTTATTGACTGCAATGATATAGCAGTAATATTTAGACCAATGTTGACAGTTATTCGTATTTTATTACTTTATAATATTTATATATACAACTTTCTAAGTTGTGTAAAATTTTTTAAGATTTCATGTGACCTTCTAATATCAATCTAGAATATTCTCATAAAGTTTACTCAATGACAACTTCATTGATGTGATTCTATTCATAGAGCAATGCCCATATAAGTTGGAAAAATCCATCTTCAACCACTAAGATATATTTTTCTATTTATGTACAGTAGGAAGGGGCCCTAAAATCAATTTTCAGCATTGCCCACTTGGGAATTGATGCTTCATACTGAGTTTCTTGTTGGCAGAGGGGAATTTACCTGAACGCATTTTAAACCTTTATTTTTCCAGTCTGCATTCTGTGTCCTATGTCATTTTAGGCCAATTCAATGTTAGCAATCTCTGTGGAGTTTTCTATTTTCTCTGGGGGTTACTGTTCAGGGTTTCATGAGCACAATACAGAGATTTTCCTCCCAGCTGTCTTGCGACTATCCATTTATCTTCTAAGAATAAAATTCTATTCCTGACATATAATGATTTTCTTTTGTGCTTATCTGTAGACCACTAAGCCATGAGGTAAATGACATTCATACAGTTATCTTACTCCATTCCACTTAACTAAAACTTCTCCAGTCTTAATTTCTTAGTATTTTCTCTCCTACAGTGTCTGAACATTAGTGCACAGACACAGAAAGGAAATACTTGAATAAAATTGCAAATGTTTTTTAATCCATTCTCTATGTTGATTTGTATCTCAAAATCACCCAAGGAGAGGAAACAAAATTTCAGTTGAATTGGCACACAAGAGAACATTTTAGCCTGACGACCATGGCATTTTGGTAGTCAATGTGATTGCAATTTCTTCTAAAGAAGTTTATGAATTGACTAAAAATTGACCCAATCTCCATGTAGCCTACTCAGAATAGCATGGCTGCCATAGTATTGCATATTGCCCTTGCTCCTACAAAATGCATCAAGAAATATTATTCTTGGAATTTTCACTTAGTCTAGAGCACTGGTACTCAAACTTCCTATTGCTGTTACCCTTTAATACAGTTTCTCATCTGTGTTAACTTCTTTAATACAGTGAACCCAACCATAGGATTATATTTGCTGCTACTACAAAACTGTAATTTTTCTACTGCTATGAATTGTAATGCAAATGTCTGTATCTCGTAATGGTACAACAAAGGGGTCTCAACCCATATGTTGAGAATCACCAATATAGAGACTTTCCCACAATGCACTCCAATGCCAATCTTCATAGATGTACGGTATTTTATTCATAACTCTATAGACTTCCATTGTGTGTATGAACCACTTGCTTAGAGACATGAGCAAATAATGATTCCTTATATTAATATGGAGATTCTTTTCAGTTTGAAATATACTGATTTACTATGTTGTCTCCAAGCTAACAGTCATTCTGAAAGGAATAAGCTGTGACTATCACTCCTTTCTTTGTTTGGTTGACTGATTGAGAAGTAGACATAAATTGGGCACCTTGACTCACCATCATTTTTTACAGCTCAGTCTTTTTCTTGATTCTTACAATTTTAATAAGTTAATGTACCTCTTGAAAATAAATAATCCAATAAACCATTGGATATTAGCAAAATGTTTAAGTTAATATATTAATTTTCTAAGTACTCTCAACCTTGATCTATGATGACAGTACACATTCTGTCTATAATTTGACTCATATATCAATCTTTAGATATGATGTATTGTCATGAAATAAGAAGGAAATGCATAAGGTATATATCTTAGAAAGATGAAATACATTTAGGAAAATAAAGATGATTTTCTACGTCATTTTAATTTTCCTTTCAAAGCAATGTTAAAGTGTCTAAAAATAACTAAGAATTTTATGGATTTCTCTTCTATCACATTTATTTTTTAAATTAATATACATTAATAAATATCTTCAGGTATTTGGAGGATATAATATATCAACTAGGCATATGTTTATTCATATGATATTATAATTGAATAGTTACATGTTCAAAAGAAGAGTATAGATGCATGGATTTTTTTTTAAAAATTGGATAAATAAAAAGTGCCTTTTGTGTTATAGAGTTCTAAGATGTACAAAAGGCAGCATCAGCATCAGTAAAAGGAATCATGTGTGGCGTTACAGAAAATCAAATTTTAAGCAAATTGCTTTGTTTATTGGACTTAATAATAAGCTCAGTATTAAATGAAAATGCATTTTTCAGAATAAGATTTCCCAGCATGCTGCAAGTGGCATAATGATTATTGATAGTGATGATAAAATTCAAAACAGCAAAAAGTTGAAACACTGCAGAAATATCAAAAATGGTGGAGAGGAAGTGGAAAATTACGTGAAATGTTAGGGATGTTTCATTCCAGTACCTTGGCCTCATTATATTATCAGCTAAATATAAAATACATAGAGCAGATAAATGTCTCATTAAGTCTTTCACAGTCTTTCTGAGAACTTGGTAGTTGTCTAGAATATTAAAAATAGAGAACTATAGACCAAAAGAATATTTCAAAAATTTTTATTAAATCATTATGGGAAAAGCACTAGGTGGTAAATCTCATTTCATCAGTTTTTCATAATTAAGAATTCTTTCCTACAGCAAGTTTTATGGGTAAAATATATATGTTATCTTATGTGTGGGCACCTTGTGAGCATCTCAACATACTTTATATTAGATGTCACCACCTTTATTTTCATAAAAATTTTCTGTTCAGATAATGATTTCTGAGTCAATCAGAAACAGACTGTTATAGTTATATACTCCTATTTAATTTGATGTTTATTTCTACCTTACAATAGCACATTAATACAGAGAAATCAAGTGTATTTTGAGATTTCTGTTTCTCCAAAAGAGTAGTGTGAATACAACACAAGATGATAATAGATAAGAAAATAATTAAGAACTTTCTTCAATAATCAACTACTTTTATTGTGATTATTGCATCTGATTAACATATCCGGCTCTTCCTCGAGTAAAAAATGGAAGAAATTACCTACACATGAATCATGGCTATGTTTCTTATCCTGGCCACCATTTGATTGCTTCTGCATATACCTAAAGGTAAAATGGTATAAAAGATAACACCATTTTTCTCAAAAACGTAGCCAAGCCGAAAATGCCTATATAGAAGACAAGTCACAGAGCATAGAAACCATCATCAAGGATGCTGGTTAACAATACAGACATGAATGGAAAAGAGATAGGGAGGTGTCAGAGGGCCAGTGCTCACAATACCTAAAGCATAAACACCAGGCTTCCCTTTCCAATGCAAGTGAGCACAGATTGACAGAAGGATGCTGATCACTTCTGTTGGTGCAGAAGATGGTTAGTTTGCAAGTAAAAGCAGATCAAAGAGCCTGGGATAACAGTCAAATCTTTGGGATGTGGGTAAGCCTTAAATTATAAATGCCTTAAATTATGAATGGTTCATGATTGACTGGCCACAAGCAAGTTATTAAAATGTACATATGGTGGAGAGAGGTGGGAGCTGGATTAGACGAGCGCAGCTGATCATAACATGTCACATTGAATGGGGAGGGGGAGTTGAGAGACCTCACAGTGCAGGAAACAGAAGGTAGCATATACTCAGGGTTCAGGAAGTAACACAATTGTGGTATGAACTTGACATGTGGTAGTGAAACTGTGGCCCATCCTAGGACTAGGCTTCAGTTACAAATACAACTAAGAACATTTAAGAGAAGGAGTACAAAGACATTAAACACCCACCTGAGGCCTTGCAATGTGATAGTTAGGCCTAAATGCTATCCATGGGGAAACAATGTCATTAAAATGACATTCCAATGTTCATCTGTAACATTCCCATCCAGAATAACCTGCCACAGGCATGGCCAAGGGAAGTCTACAAGCTAGCTTATTCCTGAGTCTAGAAACCTTGTTCCCTAATATATAGACACCAACTGTGGAACCCAGCTCTGTATACAATACACACTTGCTGAAAAGGAGCTCTGGAGCCCTCTCCCTTTGTAATACAAACTGACAGGAGCTGCTTCGGTGTTTGTTTCTTTGTTTGTTTTTGTTTTATTTTGCTTTGTTTTGTTTTCTGCCTATTTCTTATTTTTAAACTATTGTACGTTTATGTACTTTTGAAATTCAGATAGAATAGAAAAACGTTACAAGAACAGTTTGAATGATTATAAATCATACAATGTTGATTGTGAAATTACTCTGAGAAGTCATTTAGACTAAGTCCCCATTTCTTCTTCATCGGGAGAACATGTGCAGCTCAAACCCTGCAACTGAATTAATCAAGGAATAGCTCATTATTTAACACCTAGAAGACTAGGAATCAGGAATCTTGATTCCTCAGAGGAGTGAGGAGATTAGAAATCACAGCTTTACCAATCATCATGCACCACTGAGGAAAAGTGTATCTTCTTATTCATTCGGAAGAAAAGAATTCTAAGAATTTAACAGATTGTTATTCTAAGAAAAGTAAGTTTTTTAAAAGCAGGAAACATTTATTTAATTTTAAGGTAGATCCCTTTTACCACTTCTAATCATTCACTATCAATTATAAACAAAAGAAAACTTGTGTTTTACTGTAATTTTTAAATTTAACACTACGAATTTTAAGGCTTATTATTTCATTCATATGCTGGCATATACTTTATGACTTCATATTAAAACATAGTTTGAATGTCTGGTACATATTGCAAAATCTCATTTAGTTTACATATTCCTCTCATTTCCCTCAATGCTAGCAAAGCATGCATTTGCAATTAATCTCAATCTGATTACTATCAAGAAACAGAGAGGTTAAGTGAATGGCGCCAGGTCACACAGCAAGCCAGCAGCAATTCTGTAAATGTCTTATTTGAATATAAATACATTGAGGTGATAGAATAATTATTTGGGAACATCAATAGTGATAACACTTGTCATATTAAGATAAGAATGATACATTTTAAATCTCATTAGAGGATTCCTCATGACAAGAATTTGAGTAGAACAGATATTTAATAAACTCAACTTTTGCACTTTTTAAACTTACACATGAAAAACTGTGAATTAAATTATAATTGAGAAAATACACTGCATGTTCAACATTTTTCTGTTTTGAGTATACACAATAGAGTAATCATTGGATAAAATAATTGCAATTGTTTTCCTTTCCAATCTTTGTAAATTAATATCCAAATATTAATTATATTAAATGAGCATTATTTTGGTAGTATAATACAATATAATAAATGTGCAATATATAAAACTTTTTGATTTGAGTTATAAAACAGGAAATATGGTAAATATAAATATTTGTATATGCTTGATTATAAAACCCAAACAACATATGGACAAAAGTTATTTAATTTTAAAATAACATGTAGAATTTATGTCTTCTTGGAAGAGTCTAAATGCACTAGAGTTTAAAAATACAGATTTATAGAAAATACCTCCTATAAGATAATTGTGTTATAGGGCAAAACAGTAAAATGATTGTTTGAGTCATATTGTAAGAAACATTTCTGACAAATATTGTAAGGATCATTTCTGACAAATCTTTTTAAATATATCACATCAAGTTATTTACTATATTAGGAAACATCTTCAGTACCTTTTCACTTTTAAACCTACCAACATTATGAGCCAGAAGAAAGAAGGAAGCATATTATTTTGCAAACTTACTTGAAACTTTTCTACGTATTTATATGTATGTGTATCTAACACATACAAGTTAGATACAACAGTGATAGTGGCAATTTTAACTTGAGGGTAAAAGGTGCTGTTTAATTGGAAGTAAGGCCTGCTTTATGAGGATTCATGCCTGGTCCCATAAACCTGTCTAACTAGTCATGGCTGGAGAGGTCACCAACCCAAGATGGGAAGCAATTACTGATATTTCCCTAAACCAATATACGTTCTACCTGTATTTTAAATGCTTATCCCTATGCCCACTGATTAGGGTAGTTCTCATACCCTTTTCAAAGAGGCTTCTTCTTGCAACAGAGAAGACTGCTGCAGAGATCCACAATGGACTAAAAGACAGAGAGCACATTATTGTGAGGGGCCTGACCCAAGCTGACACATCTGCAATAGAACCCTCACCCCTAAACCTGAAGAAGAGGTTGTAGAAATACGGTCAGAAGCACAAGGCTCCTTCTACTAGATAACACCCCCGACGTACGAGGGAAAAGCCCCCGTGACATCTCAACAGTGTGACTGCCTGAACTAGGTGAGCATTATCAATGGCACCAGGCTACATGCCACAAAGGACAAGGGAGACGCCACATGGCACCATCCCAGATGAAGAGTTACAGGTGGTCAAAGACTGCTGAGACAGAGAGAAATAGTTTCCTCCAAGGATGAGTTCCTACATAAGATGTCTTCCTCAACACATGTACCATAAGCAACTCTAAATGGGCCCACTAGGTTATATGTACATGTTCACAAATATATATGTGTGTATACATGTGTATAAATGTAATCATCATCGTCATAGAAAATGTGTTGTCATTACCATATTTTCCAATTTTGTATCTATTATAGGTAATCGGAAGGTAAAACATCATCCATAATTAGGATCAATTTATAGGCATCCCTTGGTGAGGATTTCAAGTGTGAGCAACATATGTTTATTTGAAAGAAAAAAATTCTCACAAAATTTTAATATTAAGGTATCAAAATCAATCTAAAGCCCAAACCCCTTCTTAATGTTTAACCACAATCTACTTATATTGATGGATCAGTGATCATCTGCTTCTGTGTACGCTGCCCTGAGTATTAACTGCCTTAGTGTCCATTCCGTTTGGCCTTGGTGGTGACACTTGTGATCTTCATTAGACATTTGCAGAACACATCTAAGTTATTCCTTGGAGTCCTAAAGAAATGCTTATGAATGAATGTGCTTTTGCGAGAATGTGTTTTCGAAAATTTGTTTATATCAATAAGGCAGAGTCATTGCCCATAACTCACAAACAGAGAAGCCTCCCAGGATTCCCTTTAGAATGTGAGCCTACATTCATTCCTGCTAACTTCCTTCCTCCTCTTTCATTCTTTCTCCACTTTCACTATGTAGATATACCATCAACTCTGCCCAACAATGTTTTAACCTTTTGCAGGGTAAATGTCACTCATTTCCAAATAGTAACTGTTCTATTTATTCAGGAGCCCACATTGGTAAGCCTCATGGCTATTGTACCTTGGTTGTGAGAAAATGATTACAAGATAAGGTTTAGAAAGGGGTCAGGGGTGCCATTGGCCTTGAATACTGGTCCTACTGATTAAAGCAGTAACTTCATGTATATGATCTATTCCCTCTCAATGAAGTGTCTTTTAAGGATTTATGATTTTAGCTTTTTAACAATTGAGTGCTTCTGTATGATTTTATGAGTACTGTATGTTTGCAAGAGCCTGCAGAGGCCAGAAGAGGGTGTCAGATCCTCCCTGGAACTGGACTAAGAGATGGTTTGTCTGATCTTCTGGAACAGCAGTAAGTATTCAGAACTACTGAACCATCTCTTCAGCTTTGCCTCATGATCTTCTATTGCTGTTTAAATATTCTTCCCAATTGTTCGAAAAGATGAACCTGGTCTCTACTCTCAGAATTGTCTGACATTTTTATGTGGTAGAAAAACTGCAGAAAAGACCCCATTTTGTGTGTTTTTGTGTTTTCAAATGGTTATCAAGAGCCAAAATCCTGGGAGTCCTGTGCAGTGTAGCTTTCCGCATATGTACAGTCTGTAAGTCTTTAACTCTGTCTTCTCAGATGACAACAAAGATGGATTGATAGGGTCTGAATAAAAGACTGCAATGTATGCTGCCAATCAGCAAGTGTCTGCTTAATACAGAGACAATGAGAGAGAGAATTCATCTTCTACTTGCAAAAGATTGCTTGTTGCTACAGCCACACGGTGCTCAGAAATGTCATCGAACAGATTTGCATTTATCTCCAAATCAATGTCATAAGTACAGTCCTTAGCTCTTCCTGCTTCCCCACCTAAGAGTGCTTTAATGGAACACACCATAACTTACTCTTCTGGTTAGTAAGTTCAATTGCCACATAAATAGATTAGAGCAATATGGTGAGACTTTCAAATACTCTTGTGGGAAAATGGGAACAGGTTCCTGGATTACATTCGAGGAAAATATACACCATGACTGGGTCAGCACCAGGGCTGAAGTCGTGGAGAAATTGCTAGCAATGCAGGTACTGTTTCATAAATCTGCTCCACTTACCTGTCTTCTCATGTAAAATTTCACATGTTGTGGAGGAACCATTTAAGCTCATATAAGAAGCAGATGGGACATGAACATGAACCCCATTCTTGTTCCTCTGACCTCTTGGCACATAGTGATCTTTTGGAACTGACATGTATGACAGCAAAAGTCTCCTTTGAAAAGATCATAGTGAGAAACAAAATCCTACTTCACAGAATTCTCTACAGAGAACACAGGTCACACCTTGCTGCCTAGATTCACTCGATCTTGGACATACTTTGTCCTCTGTGTGAATCTTACCCTCTGTATGTGCTTTGTTCCCAAGGATGCAATGATATTTTTTCCAAGAAAGCATATATACATACATGGACAATGATTTCACAAAAAGATGTCAAAAGTCATTGATGTCAGAAGATATAGATCAAAATTCACAGAAGACAACACCTTACCACTGTCCACACTCAACTGAAGAAGACTTTGAGGTATGTCTCAATGAAAGTCATCCAACTTCATTCCATTAAAAAGAAAATAGCTAAAGAAATAAATGGCAAATGTTGGTAAGAATGTGCAAAAAACTAAAATTCTGAATACTACTTATAGACATGCAGAAGGCCATGGGTTCTAACAAAACCAAGAAAGATGTTTACTGAATAATTAACAACAAAACTTTTGAATGATACAGAAATTCCATTTTTAATCACTTATCTCAAAATTGAAATCTGTACCTTGATTCCTATTCCCTTGATTGACCATCATAGAACTATTCACAATAATAGGGAAAAATAAGATCCAATTCTCAGATTAATATGTAAGAAAATATGAGCATTATATATAATGAAATAACCAATTCTATGAAACATACTATATTATGGTATATGGCAACATGTATAAATACAGACTTTGTGTTGATAAACTCACCATTCACAGAAATATTGGCACAGACCATCAGTCATATAGATCTCTGAGAAAGTAAATTTCTTAGAAGAGTGATGGGTTCCTGCAGCCAGATGTTTGTAAATAATTGACTGTTGCTGATGTGAATGAAGGTTTATATTTGCAGGCTTTGTGAGTCTTACACATGTTCTATAGAACATGGAGTCTACACTTAAGAAGTCTGCATTATAAAGTAAAAATCTCATAAGATCTCAAAACGAAAACAAAAGGCATTAGTTGGTGATATTTCTGATGAAATGGAGATGGGTTATGACTTTATTCAAAGGACTCAGAGAAATTCTGAGGCTTTGATTGGTCCTGCTAAAGTATGGAAATCATGTATTTCCTGCTTCTAACTACTGTGACTGAGATATCTTTGCTCTATAAGTTACTGTGAGTTGGTTCTTGCGCTGCAAGCTTAGCCATTGAGGTCAAGTATTCACTGCTTGTCCACTTGTTTTCAGCTTAAGATTTCTGATATCTCAAGAACTGTTCTATGGTCTTTAGGTGTATAGGTCTGTAATGGGCTATAGATATGGCAATACCAGTGTCCTGCCAGCATTTAGCTCTCTGCCCATACAGAATTAATAATTGAATATAGAGAGACATACCTTCATGCAGTGTATCCTAACATATAACACAAGTTTTAAGGATAAAGTAAAAGTTATTAGTGATGGAAAATATTTTTAAATGCATCAGCAATAATAATGATGTGATTGATACTTAGTATGTTTCTTACTTTGGCTATATAAGTTATCATGGTTACATGTTCTGATTCTTCTCTTGTTTCTTAATTCACAGTAAATTGTGATACTATGCTAAACTGACAAGACTACCAGCTAACTAAATGTTCCACTTAACATATACTATTGTGCTTTATATAGATTCCTGGATATTTTGTTAGAAATTGTACACAGTGAATTTTGAGAATTTTACTACATATCTGTTAACAGTCTATCAAGCTGTGGTGTGTTGAACACTTGACAACCTGATTTACTTGGAACTGACAAATATACACATTCTAGTTTATAACATCTGTAAGGTTTTAGAAAGAACATCCACTCCCTGAGACAAGCTGTGCATTCTATTCCTTGAAAGAATATAGTGTGTTTATTATGAGTTTCCAGTTAATATAAAGAATGGAATATAAAGAAGCATTGTGGATAAATCCTATGAAAAGTGATGTAAAAGACTCATTCTCCAAAATGCCCAACACAGTCTCACATTAATGTCAATATGCTTGGATCAGAAGAAAAAAAAGTTTGTCCCAGTCAGAGCTTTAGATCTTCTATGTCTTTCCACACCCTTCTTCTCCAGCTCTCTCCATGGAGCTACCCTTTTCTCCAAAATTATTACTCTGTGTTGAGCCTATATTCCCCAATGGTAAGGCTAGTCAGTCTCAAGGATTTTTGACCTTGCATGACCTCAATGACACACACCTGGTCTGTGAAGCGAGTTTTAACCTCTACAGTGAGACTTTTGTCGATTCTGCAGGTTTAACTAGGAATTAGCCAATTTATTATCCCATCACTTTTACTCTAAACCATAATTTCTACAATGAAGTTTAATATCTCCAGGTTAGAATAAACTGGGTAAAATGTCGGCAAGAGGGAGGTGAGAGTGGATCACTTATTTGCAAGTATCAAAAGAAATTGCTATTAGTGTCTTAGCGGAACTAATTTCAGTTAACTTTATTTAGACAGTCTTAAAACACCACCTAATATCTCCTGTCCACTGAGAAGATGTGGTGATCTCTATCCATCCCATCTGTTCTTCCCTGGGTACCTCTCAGTTATAGTCTGAGATTTTTCCTCATTTTGCACACCATGAGACACAGCCTACTTACTACACTTATATTGTCTTGGCAAAGTTCCTCTAGAAATTAGAATGAATAGTAAAAACACCTCAGTGCCTAATTATAAGGAAAGGAGATGCAGTGCTTATAAAGGAACAAAGATATAAACTATAGCACATCACCATCACAATCACAATTTATCAGGATCTGTAGAAAACCAAAGTTACTTTAATCTTTACATGTTTGAAAGAAAATCTTGGTTTTGTTTTGTTTTGATTTTTTTAAATGTTAAATCTGGGACTCAAAGCTCAGTGAAGGTATCTTTTAAAATGATAAATTTAAATAACCAAAATCTGAAAGAATCTATTAGCAACATGTCTACACTCTTAGGACAGTTAAAGTGAGATTTATACAAAGAAATAAAGCACTATACTTAGAAATGATGAAAATGAAGACACTTATAAAAGACTTTAAGTGCTATTGTTCATTATAAAATGTAACTGATTTAATAAAAGAACTATCAGTGTTATACCATCCAGGAATGTATAATGCATGACAAATGTAACATAAAACACGGTGGAAAGAGGTGGTATGTGTGCTAAGCATAGTCAAACTCGTGAAGTCCACATACTCCAAAGGAAAGTGTAATTAATGAGAGGAGATCATTAAAAAGCCAGAACCAGAAATCACTTCCTACACAAGGGTCAGATAATCAAGATCTCAGCATTCCGTACCACTCCACTTTCTAACTCTAGATTGTTTGCCTATCTGTTGCACATGTGTGTTTTACTTTGCTTTTCTTCATTTTAATACCCTTTGAAAGTCTGAGTGATGCAGCACACACTTAGCATTCACAAGGCCTCAGGTTCAGCTTCAGACACCAGAGGAAGCAAACAAATAACCCAAGTTAAAAACCTTCAAATATTTACTTAATAGATATTCTTAGCTCGGCAAGACAACAAAGTGGGCAAGGACCAGATCAGGCCAACAGTGCATAAATTACCAGCTACTGTTGTAAATCATGAGATAATTAAGAAAACTATTTCTTTAAGACTGGAGTAATACAGAAGTACAAAAATATCCAAAGGAGATAAGGAAAAAAAACAAATAAAACATTAGAAGTGAGAGAATAAATTGAAAGTAACCTGTATGATTCTATCTCAAAATAGCAAGAATTATATTAAATATTAAAGAATAACTAATGATTCACCTGAAAAAATTGGACTAAAACCACCAAAATTCCCTTGTATGCTGTCTATAAGTAAAAGACTAGGAATTCACAATTTCATACAATCCAAAAGAAGCAGGAGTGGCTGGGTCAATAACTAACAAATGGACTTCACAACAAAAGAGTTAACCAATGGTTAACAAAATAATCACATCATCATAACGTGAGTAATTTGCAAAGAAGACACAGCAGTCCTAAACTGAGTGGAATGGAAAGCATAGGTGTGAAATATAGGAGCGCAAAGTGATAGAACTGAAAAGACACAGTGAAAAATGACACTTTTTACTAAATACCTCAATACTTCTGTCTCATTAATCAATTATAGAAGTTGACAGAAAATCAGTTAGGAAATAGAAGACCTCAAAAATTATATCAAACATTTTAAATCTAATTGACATTTAAGAAAACACTTCACTGGACAACAAGATGATAAACTGATACACATATGGTCAATTGATTTCAACAAAGCTGTAAAGTCGGTTTAAAAAAAGAAAGATGGTCTTTTCAATAAATGGTCTTGAAACAGTTGGGTATTCATATGTAAAACAGGATGATAGAGGAGAAATCTGGCTTAAACTATAGAACATATGCTATCAAAATAGATAAGAAAGCTACAGGCAAAAGTTACTAAATTGCTGTTCATCTAGAAAAATAGATGGGTAGAAATAAGTTTCTCCACCTGAATTCCATCCCTCTGAGCCAAATATTTGGAATAAATAGCATACTAATACATGACACCTCTCTCTCTCTCTCTCTCTCTCTCTCTCTCTCTCTCTCTCTCACACACACACACACACACACACACACACACACACACACACACAC
>NC_034592.1:42436890-42447084 GCF_900095145.1 Mus pahari | reverse complement strand
AGAGAGAGAGAGAGAGAGAGAGAGAGACAGAGAGAGACAGAGAGAGACAGAGAGACAGAGAGAGAGAAAGAGAGAGAGAGAGACAGAGAGACAGAGAGACAGAGGGACAGAGAGACAGAGACAGAGGGACAGAGAGACAGAGACAGAGAGAGACAAAGACTACTTTAAAAGAAAATTATTATAAATGGGTCTTGGTAAGAAGTTAAAGTTATCTGTGTTTAGAAAATGTTATAAAAGTGACACATATCAGGAAAAATCACCAGTCATTAGAAAAGTTCTAAGTATTTCACACTGAATTTTTAAGTACCTATTATATTTGTTAAAAGAAAATATCTGATAGTACCAGACTGTAGAACTATAAACCAGATCTCCCATATACTTTCAAGAGGTGGGGGGGGCACAATTAGTATGAAGTTTTTTGTAGGTTCTAATATCTGTGGATATTCAGTTTGCATAGACATCTTATCCTTTATTATAAAGCAAATGCTACAAAACTTATTTATGTTCCCATAAGTATCCATCTATGACTATTAATAGTTTCTGCAATCACAATTCACACTGGTGCAACCCAAATTATTTAAGTTATTAAATGTACAGACTATTTGAAAGTCTTGTAGCAGCATACTTAAATACTACTGAAAATAACATGGAGATTGTTTTTGTGTGCACTGAAATGTGTTTCAAATGGACTATGTTAAGTAAAACAACTCAGATTCAAATTATGATAACTCATTATGTTCCTTCAGTACTTAATCTTTAACCAATATTCATATATACACCTATGGGTGTATCTATAAAATGGGTTCTTCAAATTTTAATTGAGAAAACCACAGAAATTGGAAAGAAAAAGTAGAACCCTCATTTGTTTCTAATAAATGTAGTTATTGTAGGAAGCTACAAAAATAGTTAATGAAATTTAGTAACCATTCTTTACATGAAAAATAAGAAGAAGAATAAAAGTTCAATAGAATTGATGTTTTTCTAACAATAGGCAACTACATTTAAAACAACAATAAAAGAATGTAATTACATTTCTATTCTTGTGAGAAAACACCATGATCAAGTCAAGTAAATTAGCTTATTCTGGCTTATGATTTCAGAGGGAAAGAGGTCCATTAACAGGAATGGTAAGTGGCACAGGGATGTAGGGAGGGAGGGCTTGGATGGGAGGAAGCCAAGAGGACAAATCTTCAGCCAGAATCACAAAGCAGTAAATGGACCTGGAAGTGGCTATAGCCATTTCATTTCAAAGTCCATAGCCAGTGATGTAACACCTTCTTCAAGGCTACTAATCCCCTATCCCCAACCCCAGTACAGTGCTACCAACTGGGAACTTATTCAAACTAATTCAATGTTATTCAAATATTAAAATTTAAAAGGATGAAAGTACATGTAAATTCAGGAAGCTGTATCCTATATAAGCAGAAACGAAAATACAATAAACTAAATATTTTAGTTCTTACTATGTGTGTATTCCTGAAACCATAGTGAAAATTGACTGTACTAATATGTATTGTATAGAAAAAAATGACTAACTACAATCATATAAGTTTTAAAACTTGACTTTTCAGACACTAAGCCATACTATAGAAATATGTGATAAAGACAGTGTACTGGTTAATTTTGTGTCAACTTGACACAAGCTGAAGTTATCACAAAGAAAGGAGCTTCAGTTGGGGAAATGCCTCCATGAGACCCACCTGTAAGGCATTTTCTCAATTAGTGATCAAGGGGGGTGGTCCCCTTGTGGGTGGTGCCATCTCTGGGCTGGTAGTCTTGGGTTCTATAAGAGCAGGCTGAGCAAGCCAGGGGAAGCAAGCCAGTAAAGTACATCCCTCCATGGCTTCTGCATCAGCTCCTGCTTTCAGACCTGCTTGAGTTCCAGTCCTGCATCCTTTGGTGATCAACAGCAGTATGGAAATGTAAGCCAAATAAACCCTTTCCTCCCCAACTTGCTTCTTGGTCATGATGTTTGTGCAGGAATAGAAACCCTGACTGAGACAGACAGTATGGGCACAGGGGGAAGTAGGTGGAATGAAGATTTCAAAAAAGAAATACCTAGATATCTAAATATTTTTATGTACTATCTGAAAAATTTTTCACCACAAAATAATGAGAAATATATTTTCCCATTGAGTTTCTGGAGAAGTATGTTTGCTTTGTGGGTAAAGGAATAGTGTTACCTCCTTCCTCTGGGTAAAATCTCAATGTAATGCTGAACATTGAATATGAGTAGAGGCAACCACAGGGAGCTGTAGTAGGGATTCAAGATTGAGGAAACATCTCTTAGGTCAGTTTCAATGAGAAACATCATGGTGAAGGGTTAAGCACATTCCTCTCTCCATGGTTAGTGCTTGTGAAGAATTTCTTTGTCACAGTTAAACAATTATAAATCTAAAGGGGGGTTTCATATTGAAATGCAGGAAGAAAAATTCTAGAATCTCAAATAATTCATGGATCATTAAAAAACAGAATGAAGAGAAGTCTTTGAAATGATATGCAAGTCACAAGCTAGTTGCTTCCTACAGCAGAAACATGGTCTGGAAAAAATTATAGGTAAATAAAAATTTACAAATACATACTTTGGCGTGTGATGTTTGCATGCATGGGTCCAATCAAATGTGAAGAATATCTATAAAGCAAACAATGATAAAATAATTTAAGATATGAAGGCACAAAAACAAAAGAGGACGTAAAGTACAGGTGGTGCAAATAACTATTGCTATTTTAGAAAGAATTTAGAGCTAATTAATGAAATTCGCATGTGCCTGTTGCACAGTTTCTTGTGACCACCTCCGAGTACCAAGCTTTCTTAAGGAACATTCATCAAGGCACTGCCAGCTCAGCAGAGTTGGGGGCACACCACATGCTCACCAATCCTAGTGTGCATGCTATAATTATACTATGAAACACTGCGCGACGGTATGATACATAAACACTTCCAGAAAAAGGCTGCTGCATTCACAAAACAAGGAAAGTTAAATTTATGTGAATACAAACTCGAAGACACCAATAGTACCACATAAGACGTGGGTTGGTATGTATTTAAGGATTTAGGCCAAAAGATAAGGGTGAATAATTTGTGGATGTATTGAATGGTAGTGCAAGACAAGAAAACATAAATACATTGAAGTGAGAGCAGAAGAGCTGAACACACTGAAAATTAAATGGCTATAAGCAAAGAGGCATAAAGAAAGGACAGCCAATGCTGTGAGGCAAATAGGTGTGCTAAGGAGGAATGGAATGTTTTTCATTCTTTTCTAATAACTAATACTGATATTCATTGCACACTCTATCTGGCTTGCTTGTAGTAAGGATGCAACATAGATACCATCCTCTTCTGCTTTTATTTCTTTTGTTTTGAAAAGCAGGGTTTTGGTATATGATTTGGACTGACCTGCAACTCAGAAGCCACCTTCCTTCAGCCCCTCCAGTGCAGCGTTGTAGGCCTGCACTGAAGTACTCAGCTACAATAAATGCTTCTTGTCTATTTTTATTTTTGTTTATTTTCAAAAACAATACATACTTAAGCACAACATTCCTTGCTCACATAGCGTTTTCCTCGTTTAGTTTTCAGATCATGAGCTTCTTAAATATACATAAACTTTGTAGGAGGCGCTGATGCTAAAAAATAGGTTCAGATACTATTAGCTTTCAGATGTTCAGTAAGTTTAGTAATCAACTTTTTGTTTTACAGCAAAGGCCTTGGGTATATGCATAGTATTCATGGAGAGAAATGGAGGTCTGTTTTATGTTTCAGTGGAATTTTTATGAAGACACTTATCATGACTGAGCAGACATTGAGTCATACTGTTATTTCTACAATTTTAAATATTTTAGAATAATTATAAAATGTTATAATTTGATTTATATCTATCTCAAATACTCTGGACTTTCATTTTCTTTTTATATTTCTCCTTCTGGACTTCAAGGGAGGCTATAGCCCAACGCTATTGGTTTAATAATAGTAAAATACGAAAGAGGATACATAAGAAATGCCACTGTATGTGAGACAGAATGTGATGTGATTTTAGATCTGCAAATTACTGGTGGTGAGCAGAGTGCGAATAAATATCAAATGTCTTCTCTTTACTACTAAATGTAAAATGTTCCAAAACGTCTTATCCAACTCTAGATGTTAACTTAAATGTAAACGCACATATTGAAGGCAGCAGTGGAGTTGCAAACAGAATCCATAACAGGACTAGTAATGTGGATAGAGATGCTGATTTACTGTATTTTTAATGCCAAGAAATAGCAAATGCAGTTGATCTTTAAAAGCTCATGACATGGGGTGCTTAGAATGCTATAGAGAATCACTGTACTTTCCATAATCTAAATTATATTTAAATTTCCATCATGTCTCCAGGAAAATAAGAAACTTACATAAGCATGAGGTGCCACACTTCAAGATGTAATTTGATATTTGTTTAAGGAAACTGGAAAATTGAGCCACGACTGTATTACATAGCCTCATAACATAATATCCTAGGTTTATTTCCAAGCACCACAGAAGTATATGAATATCAACTTTATAATAAAAATATCAATAAGCACATAAGAACAGATGTTATGTGATTTCACAATTATAAAATATCCACTTGTTTCTTTAACTTTTGAACAATATCTAATAACTATAAATCTTCAAGAAAGATGTACAAAATACTTTCTATACTGATGCTTTGTTTAAATTCTTCTAAAAATTAAGATGCACAACATAGTTTAGTAAAACTTTAAAACTAACTCAGAAAATAAGAGTAACATTCCTTAACATGTTGTACTCTAAGAAACGATATATCTAACCAAATAAGATTATCTGATGAAATTCAAGTCATGTAAGTCTTCATTTTCTTCCTTTTAGTACTCACAGTAATGCTGACAATAACTAACAATACTATATCTCATTCTCAGTGCTATACTGCACTGATAGCGATTCACAATATTCTGTCATCTACACATAAGGTCTCCAAGTATGGAAAAAGTATAGAAAATTTTCTGTTAAATTGTTACATGAGAGGCTCTAGGCCAAGACACAACAGAATCTATATTCAATCTGCAATCTCAGGAAAGTTATTACTATCTGAAACCGTATTAGCATTTTGTGCTCCATCCATTCTCTATTTATACTGATGAATGCCTTTGTTTTTGGCCACGTACTGAAATATCTCATTATAGCATTTGGCTTTAGTAAAGTTTTATTCATTCAACTATGTGTAATTTATTGGTCATTCTCTGATTATTACTAATATATGCTTCCTTAACCATTTAACTTTTTATTATTTTTTTAATATTATCTCACTTTTTTATTATTGTTATACACTATGCAAATATTTTATTTGAGTATTCAAAGCAAGTTAACAAGACTATGCGTCATCCTCAATGCTATACTTCACTAATGGTGATCCTAAACAGCTGCCTTAAGACATTCTATGTTTCACATTACCATGCAATAGACCTTAGCTGTCATACCTCAACAATAGTCCTGTCAAGTCACTTTTCTCCAAATCCTGCTTACCTCTCATGTCCATCATGTACTTCTGACACTTACGCTGCCTCTCATCTGTAAGTCTGTGTTTAGCTTTTCATTCAGAGTTAGGGTCACCATCTCCCATATAGTGTAAAACTCCATCATCAGAGCCCCCATTAATGAGTCGTCCCTACTATTATTTTTTATATGTGTCAAGATTTTTCTGTCTGTAAATCTTGCAACAGAACACAAATTTCTTCCGATGTTGAATGCATATGTCTGAGACAGGCATGTGGAAAATGTCAGGTTTTGTTTTTCATGATTTGCCATTAAAGGTCAAGGTTTAAATTTTACTGAAAGAAAGAAAGAAAGAAAGAAAGAAAGAAAGAAAGAAAGAAAGAAAGAAAGAAAGAAAGACAAGTAAAGAAAGGAAGGAAATAAATTACTACGTGAGAGTGAAAAGGTATTTTCTAATTATATTTCTGAAAAAAGTAAGTTTTTAGTCAATTACTCTTTTAACTCATTGTGTGATCTTATATTCCTAATATTAAATATATATTTAAAACTATTTGTATTTAAATAATACAATTGGATAAGTTAAAGTTTTCAAGTAATAACTGTCTGTCTATTTCACATTGTATTTTGTTAATACTAAGTTAAAGTTATGATGTTGTAATTTGAAGTTTTGTCTATGAACTAATTTTATTTTACAACATATTCTAAGAATTAAGTCTTCATCTTTCAAGTTCTATGTAGCTCAAAGTTGTTCTAAAATATATAATAAAGATAAGGTCTTAGTAATCTACTCAATTCTCAGACCATGTTATTCCATATGCTTAGAATGTTCACGTGGTGATCTTACTCTCTCTTACTGTCTTACTCTCTTAGTCTCTTACTCTTTGCCCCTTATCTCACTTACCCCTTTTTCCATTCCTCCTCTCTCCACATGTTGCTGGACAGCCTTTCCTCTCTCTCTCTCTCTCTCTCTCTCTCTCTCTCTCTCTCTCTCTCTCTCTCTCTCCCCACTTCCCATGCCCTAAATAAACTTTATTCCATAAAAAAAAAGAGAGAGAAAGAAATTAAAAGTGATAAGAGGTACTCTCTGGCTTTCTCTAATGTCTCTTCTTACATAATTATCTGAATAACTGTATATTGACCTATATCTGAAATCTGTAGGGACAATAAGAATAGTGATTACCAAAAGAAATCATACCTTCACAAACTATTAACAGTTTTTCACAAATTATAAACTAACAAAAAGTTGTATTTTTAAGACTATATGTTTTTATTTGCTGCTTTTCTATTGCTGTGGTAACATACCATGACCAAGGCAACTCATTAAAAACAAAACAAAACAAAACAACAACAACAAAAACAAACTTAGCTTGGCTTATGATTTCAGAGGGTGAGAGTCCTTGATGGCAGAAAAACACAGGGACCAGGAACAGCTGATATCTCATGTCTTGATCCAAAGAGAGAACACTACAATGACATGAATTGTTTGAAACTTCAAAAGTCTGTCCTCAGTGATTTACCACCTTCAACAAGGCCTCTCCTCAAACAGTTTCACAAACTAAGGACTAGTTTTTGAAACGTATGACCTTATGAGGGCCGTTCTCATTTAAATCACCACAATATGATAGGCAAGGAAAATTTCATGTAGCAAGGAAAAAACAAATGTAAACTATAAAACTCTATGTCTAACTTTTATCTCTAAGTCTACATTTTAACCTTTAAAAAGTAGGTATCCTTTTCCATGCTGACGTTTCTTAGATGGAGTTATTAGCATTATTAACATTTTGGCTATTGTATGGGTTTTAAAGGATGAGAAGCCTGGAAAGGAATTCAGGGTTGACTTCATTAACCACTTGCTTCCAAAATCCTGAGTTCAGTTATGTGATGAAAAACATCTTAAATAATAGAAAGTTACAACATGGTTGCATCCTATCATTGCTTAAACATTAAGGTAAATGTAGAATAGACTCTCACACAAGTAGTTTTAGAAACAACGTCAGTATAATCAAATCAGTACAAGTGGAAACTATAACTAGAATGTAGAGCACGCTATTGTGAAGCATCTAATAATAATTAAGAAAATTTGCCATCTGCAAAAACCTTTTAAAAGTATTTTGAATTCTTAATTCCTGGGACTTTTAGGGTGGAATTTGGCTTGTAGTTAACTTTTTAATACATTTATACTTTATTTCTTCCAATTTTTATTAGGTATTTTCTTTATTTACATTTCAAATGTTATTCCCTTTCCTATTTTCCTCTCTGAAAATCCCTTATCCCCTCCCCCCTCGCCCTGCTCCCCAACCCACACTCCTGTTTCTTGGCCCTGGCATTCCTCTATACTGGGACAGAAAATCTTCACAAGGCCAAGTGCCTCTCCTCCCATTGATGACTGACTAGGCCATCTTCTTCAGCGAGAGTCATGAGTCCCACCATGTGTTTTCTTTGATTTGTGGTTTAGTCCCAGGGAGCTCTGGGGCTACTGGTTAATTCATATTGTTGTTCCTCCTATGAGGCTACAAACCCCTCCAGCTCTTTGGTTACCCTCAACAGAGGAATGGATACAGAAAATGTGGTATATTTATACAATGGAGTACGACGCAGCTATTAAAAACAATGAATTTATGAATTTATCCTAAGTGAGGTAACCCAATCACAAAAGAATGCACATGATTTGCACTCACTGATAAGTGGATATTAGCCCAGAAGCTCAGAATACCCAAGATACAATTTGTAAAACACATGAAACTGAGGAAGAAGGAAGACCAAAGTGTGGATACTTTGATCCTTCTTAGAAGGTAGAACAAAATACTAATGGAAGGAGTTAGAGAGACAAAGTTCGGAGCAGAGACTTGAAGGAATGACCATCCAGAGACTGACCCACTTGGGGATCCATCCCATAAACAACCACGAAACCCAGACACTGGGCAGAAGCCAACAAGAGCCTGCTGACAGGAGCCTGATATAGCTGTCTCCTGAGAGGCTCTGCCAGTGCCTGACAAATACAGAAGTGGATGCTCACAGCCATCTATTGGACAGAGCTTCGGGTCCCCAATGAAGGAGCTAGAGAAAGTACCCAAGGATGTTATTCTTAATTAAGGATATGTAGACATTTGGAAATAGGACAAGGGACCACAATGCTAAGAACACAAATTCTGGAGCTAGAATCCCTTAATTCAAATATTTCTTTTCATGGATATTTTTGAAGGGTGATTCATTTATCTGTGTCTCATACTCCATATCTGTTAAAACAAAACAGCAACATTATGCACCTCAAAGATTTTAAAACTATTCAATAGACAAAAATGTTACAAATGCATTTGCTAAAAATAATTAAGGACTGTACCTCTTCTTCGGTATCTCTTAGTTTAAGTTAGTGAACCAGTGTTAGGCTCTCATGTCGTTCAAACAACCTTCAAAGTTGCTTTTTTAGGTGAGGCTGAATTTGCACCCCTAACCTTCTTGCATAAACGTTTCAAGAGATGCATGACAGGCATGCATCTTCGTGTGTGGCTTATTTTCTTTCTCTTAACTGAGACTACCTAAATACTAAAGGTAAAACTTAAGATTTTACCTAGAAACTTGCTTATAATTTTTAGTAGTAAAAATCTACTAGAATATGTCTCCTGAAATTGAAGCAGGATTTCTCACTCTTTAAGCTCTAACCATATAAAATATAATAACAGGAAACTATAGATAAGCAGAGAACCTATCAACTTCAAATTGTTCTTGTTACCACAATCTATATTGTATTGTCTTTTTAATGCAATATGTCTGAGCTACTATCACATAAGAAACCATTGTGAATAAACTGTCAGATTTAATTGGTCTGCATTATTAAAATAGCTTTGATAAATTGAACCATTTCATATTGAGTTAAACTTCAAAAGGGGAAAATTTAGTTTTATTCAAACCACATTCCAGTAAAATTAATAGAGGCACAAATTTCTATTTTATATTTCAGTGGAAAGAAATAGAGTACATTACACAGTTGGGCACTCTGTAAATCTATTTAATGTTTTCAATTGATGAAAAATACATAAGTGCATGTAGGCCACCAGAAAACGATTGCTTTGAAAGAGGAAGCATAGCATCTAACCCTCCTGCTGAGACTTCCTGTGGGACTGTTTCTTAATACAGATGTCATATCAATTCACAGACAGAAATAGAGAAAACCTTTTAAATTGTTCAGAATTCTTACTCTACCACTGGAGATCAACTGTCAATACCCTCCACAGATATTTATTAACTGTATTAAGCAAATTAGCTACACATCATGACAAAAATAAGCATAATTAATCAATGAATTTAATTTTTATAAAAAGTTAAACCATAACTAAAATAGTGAGCAACAATAGAAGGGATAGTCATTTTCAAGAAAGTGCAGTCTTATAACTTGGAATCTTATGGTTATGGAGTCCTTGCTGAAAAAGCAAAAGTGTATAGAAGGCCAGAGATAAACTGGAACAGATGTCTCAGAGAAGGCACTCCTATAAAGAACACAAAGGTCAGTACAAACTGTTGTGGAGGAGACTTTCTCACAGATGAATCAGTAAATGGAAAAAAAATCAGAATAGAGGAAGGGGTGTGAAGTTAGGTCGTCAAGCAACCATGGAACTAGAGTATATAGACCTCAGCATGCCCTGTACTTTCACACTGGCACTTTGTGGAGAAGAGATTTTAGTGATATATATATATATATATATATATATATA